>NW_019942673.1:207913-232913 GCF_002910315.2 Salvelinus sp. IW2-2015 | reverse complement strand
TCTCAGGAGCGCTGCGAGCTCACTACACATACAGCATGTTCAGGCAAACCAGAGATAAGGACGGGAGGTTCTCGTTGGAAGTCCATGACTAACCTGGAGAAGCAGCCGTACTACGAGGAGCAGGCCAGGCTGAGCAAGCAGCACCTGGAGAAGTACCCGGACTACAAGTACAAACCCCGGCCCAAACGAACCTGTCTGGTGGACGGGAAGAAGCTGAGGATTGGAGAGTACAAGGCCATTATGAGGAACCGCCGGCAGGAGATGAGACAGTACTTCACTGTGGGGTGAGTGAGTAACCAACCAAAACCACACACACACTTCGACTGTGGGATAAAGTATTTCCTCATAAGGAGTTTTTTCAAAGAGTTTTCCCTTACCGTTGTGTAACTTCTCTTTGTGGTCTGGGTTTACTAAGCACGTTTTGTTGACTGTAAAAATAGCTGTAGGAATGCATCTGATGGATTTTGTTTTATTCATCCAGATTTCTACATTATATTGTGTTATTATACTGTATTAACTGTTGTGTTGTGGTTTTCTCCAGACAACAGGCCCAGCTGCCCTTGTCCTCGGCGGGCGTGGTGTACCCAGGTGCCCTCTCCATGGCAGGCTTGCCCTCCCCCCAGATGCCCTCGGAGCACTCCTCACTGTCCAGTAGCCCCGAGCCCGCCGCCCCACCCCTCCAGACCCCCTACCATCCCAGCCTCAAGGGAGACGAGACCCGAGTCAAACAGGAGGCTCTGCGATTGGACGACAGTAACGGTGATGCGTACGACGACTTTGATTATGAGGACGAGGAGGGAGATTATGGAAGCGATAACGACAACCACCAATAATCTGGACGCAGAGCCAATCAGAATCAGTTACCACGCTTCTTGCTGGAAACAACCCTGTCCGTCCACCAATCCTGAGAGACTATCCGTCCCTTATATCCAATCACATTCAATGTCACAAACCTCGCCCTCCTTTACCACTCAACCAACAAGGACTCTGGGATCTCAGAGCCAAGCCCCTCCCATTGGAATCTCGATACCAGCAACYGACCAATCAAATCAAGCACAGGACCTGTCACTCACACTGACTGTTACACAGACTGGAGTCTAGGAGGAGACGAGTTGATTGCCGTGACTTCTGCTGAGTACTACACAGTACTACAGCGGACTAACAAAGTACTACGAAGTACTACAGAGTACTAGAGTATTACTGCTGTGTACGCCATAGAGGCAAGATGAGATACACATTATGTCATGAGTAAGCTACGATATGAGGAGAAAACACCGAAAAAACAACCTTTCAGACCAGTTTGACTTCAAAGAGAATTTTTTTTTTTTAAACAGCAGGCCTGTCAGTTGATTAAAGATACACTTTAAAATGGCCGACCTGTTTGTTTATAAAAGAGACACTTTTAAAACAGCTTTTTTTTTTCTTGGTTCTATGATGTTCTCACTCAGGTACACGGTGCCAACAAGTGGCTTGTGAATGTGATTTGTTGTTTTTGTGCTACAGTTTTAATAATAGATACAAAATAGACATTTTTCCCTTTTCATTGTAAAGCACCTGACAGAAGTCAAAGCAAAACTTTTATTTAGAATTCTTCTTCTTTCTTCAACTCTGCAGTGTACTGTCAGCAGATATCCTCTGTGTGTGTGACTCCCCTTATGAGAGTCAAAATGGGAAAGTCCAGTCAAGGCCACCGCCATGTGTTGGACAKTGAGGACCGGCTCACTTCAGGGGACTGTGGGGGGGACCTCAGTCTCTCATCATGGGTCAGCTTGGACAGTACTGTGTAATGAGACAATCTCCCACCAACCCTCTCGTTCTTTTACCTTTTCTTTGGCTTTCCTTTTTATTCTGATCATGAGGACTTTGGGTACTTTTGGAAGGTACAAACAAGGGTTTATTTTAGATATGAAACACCCCCTTGTATGTGTGTGAGAGTGTGTGTAAGCAAGCTCGCTGTGCATGTGTGTGTGTGTGTTTAGTCTGTGTGAGCTGGTTTAGTCATCACTAGGCAATAGATCCCAGAACTCTGTCCCTTTCCAAGACAAACAGAAACACTGGAGTTTCCCCTGTGAGCCCCCAGTACTTCAGTATCCTGGTGTATAGAGACAGAGAAAGCCCTATTCCTGGTGTACAGAGACAGAGAAAGCCCTATGACTCTCTTGTACACTCACACACACATCCCCAAGCCCCAGTTCCCCAATCGAAACCCCATAACAAGTCTACTCCGCTGCCAACTGATCCAGCCAGCACCACAAGCCAACAGCTCTTACCCACAACCCAAACCCTCTCATAATACTCCCAACTGATATCACAGAAAGTTGGTGTGTATTTTGTTCTAGAAGTTTGGTGTGTTCTTGCGGGCTTCTACTGGTAGTTTTGAGTATTTGCTGTCTGTCCCCGTTCTGTCCCTCTCTCTGAGAGTTCCCCTYTATGTCCCCMTGTGTCTTACTCTGTCCCYGTCCGTGTCCCCAAAACACGTCATTCTGCTGTTCTTATTGGGAGGAGCTGATCGTTATATCAGCACGTCAGTGTTTCCTTTGTATTTGAATACTGTATTTTATYATTTTTATTCAAACTGCCTCTAGTGTAATAATATTATTAACAATAATTATAATGATGGTCAGCGTTTCTTTAAATTTGAGTAAGTTATGTACAGTATAATTTATTTTGGCCTCTATTGGGTTTATYATGACCAATATGAAACTTCTTCGGTCAATGAAGCATTATTATATTTAGCTGGTTTAGAGTATTTACATCTAATGTTGTCCTTTAACTTTTTACTTTATTTGCAATTTACATTCTTTGGTTTCTGTTTTTATTTGTTCTGTTTGTTTAGTATTAATCCTATATGGAMGCTGTGTGAGGAGGTGGAGCGACACGGACGGCAGCCAACGAACGGCTGTCGCTCTTCGTGAAGGAGACTGGACTTTCTATTCACTAACTCTCTCCCCATCTGCGTCCCTCAACTTGACAACTTAACCCTTTTATGTCCAAACCCATTTCTAAAAGCACTCGGACTCTGTGTGGTCAGAGAAAAGAAGGTGATTTTTTTTTTTTTGTAATGGTTAATGTATAATGTGAAGTTTCTTCTACTTTTTTCCTTTTATGAAGATAAAAGAAAACGGTTATATTATTCTATTCTATTCTGTTTTCTCTGAACAAAGGAGCGAGACTCCCGTTTACTAGGGTTGCTATTTTCACTGAGATGCCGTGGAACATCGTTGATGCAGGCGGACACAGAGACACACAGACACAGCAGACACACACAAATTATTAGCAGACACAGTTGTGCAAATGTAATTTTTTTAAATCAAATTAGGACATGATCAGAACACACACACATTTGCGACCCATAGGAAAATCTGTGTTTACTTTGCCTATCCAACAATGTTCTACAACATAACCTGACATTCAGTAAGATGACCTGTCATATCTATGTGACTCCAGAACTCTGGGGACTTTACTTTGTTTTAGCTCCACACTATGACCTAGCCATTAGCCATGTCCACTCACTCTACAGGTGTGCTGCCAGATAGTGACCCAAGCCCAGTCATGCTTGCTGTAGATGTTTACTCTTACACAATCAATCACAACCATGCCTATTGCCAGATAGTGAGCCTCACAGTCAATCATACTTGGCCATATAGACAACCTCACAATCAGGCCATGGTGAGACCTAATGCTGGAGAAAGGGTGTCCTGTATTCTGGCTGGAAGCTGTAGGTTAGATAAGTAGGCTAGGCAGTGTGGGGAAAAGGAGGGGGTTACAAGTTCAATCATCCCAGCTTGCTAGGTCTGCCACATACTGAGGTATTATACTGTACTTAGGGCCAGGAGTTTTGTGACCTGACCATGTGACCTGACCAGGACAAACCCTTGGCTCTAGTTATACTAATGAATAGAGTCCAACGTTTTTCACGAGCAGGTTGACAGGATGATAGGCCCTAGTGATGTTGGGTGACACAGCGACGATGATGACCATGATCGTGATGAAGATGATGAGAATAATAATGAAGACAATCAAACGTCACGAGTGGGGCTCAAAACAAAGTCAGAGTTAGTCAAAAAAGAAACACGTATCTWACCAACTTGACAAATGGAGAAAGATAATTATGTACATATAACATAGAGTTATAGATTTATATTTTGTTCATAACACAGTGTAATATCTGTCTCTTATACACATCTAGATGTGTATAAGAGACCTAGTTATACTAATGAATAGAGTCCAACGTTTTTCACGAGCAGGTTGACAGGATGATATGCCCTAGTGATGTTGGGTGACACAGCGACGATGATGACCATGATCCTGATGAAGATGATGAGAATAATAATGAAGACAATCAAACGTCACGAGTGGGGCTCAAAACAAAGTCAGAGTTAGTCAAAAAAGAAACACGTATCTAACCAACTTGACAAATGGAGAAAGATAATTATGTACATATAACATAGAGTTATAGATTTATATTTTGTTCATAACACAGTGTAATATAAGTTGTATATTTCTTTTTCTCTTTTATTGATGTTATTCATGCTACAATAAAAGCAGGAGTTGATGTACTCTTACAACAAAAAGAAGAAAAATGACAAATAAACAAAGGAAACAAAAAAAGAGAGGCCGTGGGCTTGCCATGCACCGTCTGTTCTGAGTTCCCTTTTTTCAGTATTATTGCCAGTCAAGGCTTTAATAAAAACAGCGATGTGTTCTGTAATGCTCTAATGGTCCTTGTGAGTTCTTTACAATGCACCTACACACACACTGGTAGACACTAGTATGAACAAAGGCTAGAGTAGATACCCGCACACTTTTGAATGCTAATTTGAACGTTTTTAACCGGGGTCTTTCGACATTCTTCCATCACTTTACTCTTTGGACACTGCACTTGCAAGTTACTGGATGGGTGTGYTGTACTTTTAAACTAAACATCTGTACTATATCCAGAATACTGTACCTATTTGCAGCTGCACTATATCCAGAATACTGTACCTATTTGCAGCTGCTCTATATCCAGAATACTGTACCTATTTGGATCTGAATGCAAATGATAAATGATAAAGAAGTCTCAGCCCTTTGTCTCTTCTCTGAAAACATAGTAAGGTGAAAGCAGTATGGTGGCAGTGGCGTAAAGTACTTAAGTAAAAATACTTTAAAGTACCAGGTATCTGTCCTTTACTATTTCAATTTTTGACTACTTTTACTTTTACATCACTACATTCCTTAAGATATATTGTACTTTTTACTCCATACATTTTCCTTGACACCCAAAAGTACTCATTACATTTTGAATGCTTAGCAGGACAGGAAAATGGTCCAATTCACACATTTATAAACAGAACATCCCTGGTCATTCCTACTGCCTCTGATTTGGTGGACTCACTAAACACATGCATTCTGTAAATGGTGTCTGAATATTGGAGTGTACCCCTGGCTGTCCTTAAATAAAAAATCTAAATAAAACGGTGCTGTCTGGCTTAATATAATAAAAATGGTGCTGTCTGTATTGCTTAATATAAGAAATTTGAAATGGATTATACTTTTACTTTTAAAACTTAAGTATATTTTAGCAATTACATTTACTTTCGATACTTAAGCATATATTAAACCAAATACTTTTAGATTTTTACTCAAGAAGAAGTTTACTGGGTATCTTTACTTTTACTCAAGTATGACAAGTGGGTACAGTTTCCACCACTGTATGTTGGAAGCCGATCAGTATGTTGGAAGCCGACCAGTATGGTGGAAGCCTACCTGTATGGTGGAAGCCGACCAGTATGGTGGAAGCCGACCAGTATGGTGGAAGCCTACAGTATGTGGAAGCCTACCAGTATGGTGGAAGCCTACGCTGTATGGTGGAAGCCTTCACCTGTATGGTGGAAGCCTACTTAGTATGGTGGAAGGCCTACCTGTATGGTGGAAGCTCCAGTATGGTGGAAGTCTCACAGTATGGTGGAAGCTAGCCTGTATGGTGGAAGCCTACTGTATGGTGGAAGCCTACTTGTATGGTGGAAGCCTACTTGTAGGTGGTAGCCTACTGGTATTTATTTCGTCTTTCCATCAGTGAAGCCTTTTAGACGATAGAGATAAACTCAAGATACATGAAGCATGAACACTACATTTTTTTTCCCATGATCGTTGCCCTATCAAAATCCCAGAACCACCCTATCGCCATGGAACCCGTGTCGTGTGTTTCCGCGATTCAATCAGTTTCATAATGACATATTAATTATGCGCGCAGGCCCCTTTATTCCCCACCTATCAGAGGGCCAGCTGTGAGGTGTAGAATCTAATTACAGCCAGTTAAACACCTTATAACCTAATTATCAACAACAAGAGAGATGAGAGAGAGAGGGATGGAGTGGGGGGTAGAGAGAGAAAGAGAGAGAGAGAGAGAGGGAGAGAGAGAGAGGGAAGAGAGAGAGAGAGAGAGAGAAGACATCTTGCGACATCTTAACTCAATTTAAACAGAACAATGATGTGCGGAATTCAATCCGTATTGCCGAAGTATAGCGGAAGATCGGCGTTATAGCTTGATTGAAAGGCAACGTCCCCACGTTCGTGGAGGCTGCATTCACGGCAAACGCTGCATATTTCGGCTCAATCGGAAATGACCTTTACATCCTGCCCTTTGTCTGATAGACGTGGAAGGATCTGATTTAGATGTTATTTTAAAAGCTTTATATATTATTTGTGTCATTAAGATTCATGTGGGGTTTAAGGGGCGTTGAAGCGTTCCCTTTAAAGGGTTAAACAAGGACTGTCACTCTCTATTAAATGCTAAAAAGCTGTCCCACATACAGTACATTCCCATATTGTTTCACAATCACTCTGTACACTTCACCGAACAGTCAGACATGAAAACAGTTCAATGCACAGAGTAGATTTTAGGTGGCTTTGYTAATTACTGAAGCTTTACAAAACCTTTCAACGCAATTAAGAGCTGTGTTGGGGCAAATTGAGAATTCCTAAGTAAAGGAGTGGTTGTTCTTTGGGGGCAATCTGAATTTTAGATTTCTAGCCTGGAGGAGAGCCTGAGAAAGGGTTTGTATGTGAATAGTTGAGGWGAGGAGAGGKTTTTWAYTTATTATTGTCAGCAACACAGTAAAGTACACCTTTAAGCTGTTCTGTAGGAAATAAAKKGAGTTTTATTTWAATTTGAAAGCTATCCACTGGCTATTTTAACCRAWYTATCTATATAGACWAAAGGATAATAATTCTTCCAGYAGGCACATAATATTTACATACAGTAAGCACTTCTTTGTTTTACTGAATATTGTCGGTTCTTTAAAATGACACAATATCAGTTATTCTCTCTGATCTTATTGCTTTTATAACTAGAGTTTCTCGTCCAACATTACGATGAAAAAGCTATATTCAGATGTGGAGAACTGTGTCTGTGTGCTTGAGTGGTAGCGTGTGTGTGTGTGTGTGTATGTATGTGTGTGTGTGTGTGTGTGTGTGTGTGTGTGTGTGCAAGCCTGATTGTGTGTGTGTGTGATTGTGTACGCAACGACAAATGTTCATTTAGAGAGGGTCGCTGCTGCGACAGCTCGGTGAAATGTGCGGATTTGAACCGTCCGTGGGTGTTTCTGAAATTGAGTGAAAACGATGTCACATGAATGATTTAAAGTAGGTAATAGGATGTGATGTGGTGCTGAGCCGGCAGCTAAGCTGAGTTTAAGACGCGCTGCGTTAATGTATTCATGAGGAGGAGGGATTAGTGAAGAGAGAGCAGTAGCTGAGTGCAGCACAGTAGCCCGGGCCAAACGCACAGGCCCACAGACACAGCTAAATACACTGACACAGGCAGGCCCAAAGACTCAGAGATACCGTGTCTGTGCATGTTTTGGTTTTTGCCCTACACCGGTGATTCGAATAACCAACTTCGATGATTTCATTCAGCTAGGGCAAAAAACAAAATTGGCAGGCCCACAGACAAGCACAGGCAAACCCAGGCCCACAGACACAGCTAAACACAACTAACACAGACATACGCTGAATATAGGCCAAACACACAGGCCCACAGACAACTACTGATTACAGGCCATACTGAGAATATTTGGTGCGTCGTTAGGGTGATGTGGAAAAAGACAGTCCAAAAGTCAGAGTGCATGGGCCTACTGTACCTCTGTACATGCTCATTTCATACCAGACGCCTGTACTGCAGGCTGATTGTCACATGTTAATTTTGCCTTGGAAACCATTGACTCTGCACGGCATCACCAACACAAATCAGACGAATCACAAAGCTGTGTTGTCAACAGGCCAGGTCTGTCTGAGATGTGATGTCCTAGCATGACAGCAGGTCTGAGGGCATGTGTGTGCTGAGGGACAGGCATGGTACCCAGTACAGCAGTAAGGCCGCGGGCTGATCTCCAATCAGTACTGCTGACACGTCTTTCCTCTTACCCACCTCTCACACRTTCACTACTCACATTAAACATTCAACAACTTCATCATCAACAGCTGGCCTACTTTAGTTTCCCCCACTCACTGTCTCTCTCCCTTTCCTTTCATTCACACGAAACCACCCCCTCTCTCTCTCTCTCTCACTCCCTCGCTCTCTGTCTGTCTCAATTTGCCCCATCTCAGCTCCTTATCCCTTCTCCCCCCGTCTACCTCTGAGAAGGTCCTATGTATCTGATCCAGTACCTGTAACGGGCAATTCATTCTGATACTCCTGCTGAACACTATTGCATTGTTTTGTAGAGCCGTACAACTCTACAAGAAACTTTCAGTCAACACCAGCAGGTCTGATTTTTTGTACCGCCGAATAATCCGTATATAGAAAGAGACAATAATGTCCGTAGGCGATTCTCGCTATTTCATTTAATAAAACCGCTTTTCTAAAAAACGGTTATTTTCTCTTCATCAACACCAGAATGCACACATGCTAATATTATGTTAATGCTATGTTAATTGGGAGAGTAGCTGTTAAGCAGCCCTGCTGTTAAGATGACTTGTGAGAAAATAGGTGGGGTCAGTCACAAGCTGTAAACCAGACTCCAACACAAATAAACAGAACCCCTCCGAGAGGACACGACATCACCCATTGGACTGGGACAGGGGGGGAGTGCAGTAGTGGTCTGAAGGGGTGATGGGATGGGGGGGGGGACATAAAGAAATGTGAGGTAAGGTTTCAGATCCCAGTACATTGCCTATTGTGAGGGGGAGAGGGGTGAAGGGGATGGTGAGTGGGTGAAGGGGGTAAGGGAAATTGGGACGAGTAGAACTGATCTGGGAGGCAGTGAATACAGTGTGTGAGCTTGCAGAGTTTGTCTGGCTCTCTAGGTGACCGTGTCTGCAGTGTAATGTGTGAGAGGCCTGGCAGGGCTGTGTGTATTCGAAGCCTTTAATATTCTCTCCATGCCAGACTAGCCACAGGATGCCCCGCGAAACATCCCCTCCAGAGCCGCAATGACTGCCAGTTGCTCCAGCAGCCCACCGCTGACCCCTTCAGGCCAGGAAACTGACGCCCTGCTGGGGAGGCACAGAGCCAGACAGAAAGACAGTTGTTTGCATTTCTCAGGGGGGATGCTCCAGTCTAGTGTTCATCTTTAATTTGTTCCCCTGGTCACCCTCCACCCTCTTTCTTTTTTTGCTTGAAGACGTGAGCCATTTTTTTTTTGTTGGTGTGCTTGTGCTGCACGCCACAACCAGTGTGGCCGTTCGTCTGACTCCTGGCGGTTGACTTTGAATTGCTGTTTAGATGAACTTGATGTGATTCGTCCTTATCTAGTTATAGAAGACCTAAGAGGTTAAAGGGAAGGCAAAGCGCTCTCAGATATTTGTCATCTTCTCCTTTTTAGTATCCTTCCTCTGCCTCCGTTATCACGATCCAGACCTACTGTGTTAGAAACATGAATCCTCCTTTTTTCACCTATTCTTTGGAAATAACTTGAAATATAGGATTTTCACCGCTGATCTTCCCAGTAAAAATCCAGTCCATTCTAGTCTAGCTTGCTCTGGCTTCATTTGCTTTTGTGACCTCTCTCCATAGTACTCAGCGGCTCAAAGGGGATTGTTGGTTAAAACGTATGTTAGTGACAGCTGGTTATAGATAGAGAGGTTAGAGGGATTTCCTGGTCTGTCGAATAAAACATTGAGGTGTGTTAGGGGCTAATGGCCTGTGTTAATATGAATTCATAGACCACACATTAGTACATCTCTTCCATGGATCTAGTGGGGGGATGAGAGGCCAGGGTCTGGGTGTAATAGCCAGAGTATGTGGGATATTCTGGATTTAAACTGATGTTCCCAGGATTATGCTGAGCGGTCCTGTATTTGGTGTAGGGATTTAGGCCTTTAACTCCTGTGACGCTAAGGAGGTATAGTAGGATAGGATTGTGTAATTGTTAAACGGCATGTGTTTTCTGTGTTTCAGCGTCCGGGAAGCTCTGGTTACACAGATGTTTGTTTGTGTGTGCCCGAGAGTGTGTTTGGGTAGACTTGTGGTTTGATGGTTGGACTGCAGAATGGCTCAGTGGTCTTCCTGTGGTTAGAGCCTTTATGAGGGCAGGGGGAAGCTGGAGAAGACTGACCACAGCACACAGATAGGCCTATAAAYGGCTGTTATGGACTGAATACATCTGCTGGAGTGCATCCCTTCTGCACCGCAGCCAATACATGACTTTTTTTATTTCTATTTTATATTTAAGTGTTTACAACATACGCATCAACAAATGCAGAAAAGAACAGTGGAGATAGTACCTTGCCTGCATGTTCTTTCTCTTCAGTTAATTTAAAAAAAAAATCCTTATGGAGGTTGATTTTCACCTGTGTGCTTGGAGAACAAGAGTTGGAGCAGAGGAGTAAGGATGTGTCCTTTGTACATGTATGCACAGACAGACAGACAGACAGACAGACAGACAGACAGACAGACAGACAGACAGACAGACAGACAGACAGACAGACAGACAGACAGACTCGTATTATGAGCCGGGGTCATTCTGAGCACACCGGTTAGCATGGTAGGAAGGAAGAGCTTCTCTCTCTGCGTGTTATCTCACCAGCTTATGGATTACCATATTCTACTCTAATGACGTCTCTCTCTTCTGCTCTGCACTCAGAACAACTTTAAAACCCTTTTTAATCATTCAACATTTTTCATTAAAACATTTCCAAATGTGATGATCACAATGAACACGCAGTGAGTGCATGTCAAATTTGAGTTAGGACATGTTGAACAGAGGAGGGAGGCGGAAGGGGGGGGGGGGGTAATATCTGGGGCCATTCGTTTGGGATCAGGGGTCAACTCTACCAAAGAGGATATGAAGAGTTTGGGACTACAGCGTATAAGTACACAGAGGCCTCTGGTAGTTGTATAAGTCCTGTGAAACATTGTTTGGAAAAATTCTCTTTCAGTGCTTAAGAAAATAATCGAATACTGTCTAGATAGAACTTTTGTCAAAAAATATAATAGTTTGTCAGGCTTTTGTTCGAGTGGAACCATTTATAGTTCAGATATCTGCAAGAAATTGTCAGAATGTTTTACTTGTTATGTTTTATTTTCATCCGTCTGTCTCTCTTTCGATCCCTCTGTCTGGCAGCTCAGACAGACAGAAATAATGTATCAAAATGCACCAGACATACAACAGTAATTGGTGTGTTTTGGGACTATTGCAAATAACAGTAATTATCAGAAATGACTTGTTCCATGGAAATAGTCAACATGTCATTTTGTGTTTGATTGCTGTGGTCAGATGTCAGTAGGAGCTGGGGATATATCAGCACTCTCTACCACTCATTTTACACACATTACTGTTCATTGTTTTCAGTTTTTCAGTCTATTTAGTTCTGAACTCTTAACATCGTGATATGAAATGTACTCATGAATGTTTTTTTAGTGCATCAAGCTGGCTGAGAGAGGAGTCAGTGCCCCTTTGTTAATGATAATGCAAACCACACACACAGACCAGACACACACACATACATGCACACGCACACATACACACTCACCCATCATTTCTGTTTTTACCCTTTGAAGTCCTCCAATATCAGGAAGCATTTACAATCTAATTACTGCTTTCCTCTCATCCTCCTCTCCTCTTCTCTCCATCCATCGCTCCCAGCTGTGGCTCCACAGATTACTAAGAGGAATAAACCAACAAACCAGACAAACCAAGGAACGGAGGGAAACAGAGGAGAAGATGTATGCGTGTTGACAGTTGGAATGTCTGCAGCTCCGCGGGTCACTGAGAGAGGCGTGTCCCTGGATACTGATCCACAGGCTGCAAGGGGTTCTGGGTAGGGTCCAAGACACGTCACACAACAACCTGTCTACCCACCGGCCCACAGGGGGTGAGGGGGGTGAGGGGAAGTGAGGGCTTCCTCCTCGGCTCCGGAGGCAAGTGTTCCGACAAGGCTGTTTCAACATGGGTTATAGAGGGACAGCAGGGGAGGGGGGGTGTCTTAGATGTTCAGCTCTGAGCTTTGAGAGTAGAGACCTCCTCAACCTTATATGTCTCCTTAACAAGCCTGTGGCAAAAGCTGTCTGTTTCACGCCTAGAGTCTAGGTAAAAGAAATCAAGGGACGGGAGAGAGAGAGGGGGGGGGCGGGATGTGAGAGAGAGAGAGAACACATTTTCCCCTCAGATCACACAGATGCACAAAGGAATTCGAAAACAAAACCAAACTTTCGATAAACTCCTATCTCTCGGGTGAATAGCCAAGCGTGACATCGACAGCAGCAAGCGGATTTGTGACCTGTTCGCAACAAGAAAACGGCACCAGTGAAGAACAAAACCATTGTAAATAAACCGCATAGTTTATGTTTTATTTATTTCCCCTTCTTTGTACTTTAACTATTTCGATACATCGTTACAACCCTGTATATAGACATCATATGACATTTGAAAACTTCTGTGAGTAATGTTTACTGTAATTTGTATTATTGTAGTTGTTCATGTTTGTTTATTATCTACGTTCATGCTTTGGCAATGTTCACATAAAGCAGCAATAAAAAAATGTCTCTCACTGTCACTGCGTTTATTTTCAGCAAAACTTAACAGTGTAAATATTTGTATTGAATCGAAACAAGATTCGAAGAGCTGAACATAAACTGAACAAGTTTCACAGACATGTGACAATAAGAAATGGAAATCACCGACAGAACGAGCAGTATGGCTGGTGGCATTGTCATGCGGGAGGGGCTGTCAGGATGAGCCTGCAGGAAGGGTACCACATGAGGGAGGAGGATGTCTCCTGTAACGCACAGCATTGAGATTGCCTGCAATGACAACAAGCTTAGTCCGATGATGCTGTGACACACAGCTCCAGCCCATGACGGACCCTCCACCTCCAAATTGATCCCGCTCCAGAGTAAGGCCTCGGTGTAGCTCATTCCTTCGACGATAAACGCGAATCCGACCATCACCCCTGGTGAGACAAAACTGTGACTCGTCAGTGAAGAGCACTTTTTTGCCATTCCTGTCTGGTCCAGCGATGGTGTGTTGTGCCCATAGGCGACTTGTTGGCCGGTGATTTGGAGTGGACCTGCCTTACAACAGACCTACAAGCCCTCAGTGACTGAGGCAACTGCCTCTCTATTGGCGGACAGTCTGAGCACTGATGGAGGGATTGTGCGTTCCTGGTGTAACTCGGCAGTTGTTGTTTTCCATCCTGTACCTGTCCCGCAGGTGTGATGTTCGGATGTACCGATCCTGTGTTACATGTGGTCTGCCACTGCGAGGAYGGTCAGCTGTCCGTCCTGTCTCCCTGTAGCGCTGTCTTAGGTGTCTCACAGTACGGACATTAAAATGTATTGCCCTGGCCACATCTGCAGTCCTAGTGCCTCCTTGCAGAGTGCCTAAGGTACGTTCACGCAGATGAGCAGGGACCCTGGGCATCTTTCTTTTTGGTGTTTTTCCGTCAGAAGGAAGGCCTCTTTAGTGTCCTAAGTTTTCATAACTGTGACCTTAATTGCCTACCATCTGTAAGCTGTTAGTGTCTTAAYGACCGTTCCACAGGTGCATGTTCATTAAGTTTGTTTTATTCACTGCTTTCGCACACTCCGCCAACCCGGATGTCCGAGCTGTGTCTGAATCCTGGCTTAGGAAGACCACCAAAAACCCAGAAATTTCCATCCCGAACTATAACATTTTCCGACAAGATAGAACTGCCAAAGGGGGCGGAGTTGCAATCTACTGCAGAGATAGCCTGAAGAGTTATGTCTTACTATCCAGGTCTATCCAAATCCACCTTTCCAGAAACAAGCCTCTCACCGTTGCTGCTTGCTATAGACCACCTTCAGCCCCCAGCTGTGTCCTGGACACCGTGTGTGAATTGATTGCCCCCCATCTTTCTTCAGAGCTCGTGCGGTTAGGTGACCTAAACTGGGATATGCTTAATACCCCGGCCATCCTACAATCTAAGCTTGATGCCCTCAATCTTACACAAATTATCAATGAACCCACCAGGTACAACCCCAAATCCGTAAACACGGGCACCCTCATAGATATCATCCTAACCAACCTGCCCTCCAAATACACCTCTGCTGTCTTCAACCAGGATCTCAGCGATCACTGCCTCATTGCCTGTGTCCGTAATGGGTCTGCGGTCAAACGACCACCTCTCATCACTGTCAAACGCTCCCTAAAGCACTTCAGCGAGCAGGCCTTTCTAATCGACCTGGCCCGGGTATCCTGGAAGGATATTGACCTCATTCTGTCAGTAAAGGATGCCTGGTTATTCTCTAAAAGTGCTTTCCTCACCATCTTAAATAAGCATGCCCCATTCCAAAAATGTAGAACCAGGGACAGATATAGCCCTTGGTTCACTCCAGACCTGACTGCCCTTTACCAACACATCAACATCCTGTGGCGTACTGCATTAGCATCGAATAGCCCCTGCGATATGCAACTTTTCAGGGAAGTTAGGAACCAATATACACAGGCAGTTAGGAAAGCAAAGGCTAGCTTTTTCAAAACGAAATTTGCATCCTGAAGCACAAACTCCAAAAAGTTCTGGGACACTGTAAAGTCCATGGAGAATAAGAGCACCTCCTCCAAGCTGCACACTGCACTGAAGCTAGGAAACACTGTCACCACCGATAAATCCACGATAATTGAGAATTTCAATACGCTTTTTTCTACGGCTGGCCATGCTTTCCACCTGGCTACCCCTACCCCGGTCAACAGCCCTGCACCCCCCACAGCAACTTGCCCAAGCCTCCCACATTTCTCCTTCACCCAAATCCAGATAGCTGATGTTCTGAAAGAGTTGCAAAATCTGGATCCCTACAAATCAGCTGGGCTAGACAATCTGGACACTCTCTTTCTAAAATTATCTGCCGAAATTGTTGCAAACCTTATTACTAGCCTGTTCAATCTCTCTTTTCGTATCGTATCGTAAGATTGGAAAGCTGCCGCGGTCATCCCCCTCTTCAAAGGGGGAGACACTCTAGACCCAAACTGCTAYAGACCTATATGTATCCTACCCTGCCTTTCTAAGGTCTTCGAAAGCCAAGTTAATAAACAGATCACCGACCATTTCGAATCCCACCGTACCTTCTCCGCTATGCAATCTGGTTTCAGAGCTGGTCACTGGTGCACCTCAGCCACGCTCAAGGTCCTAAACGATATCATAACCGCCATCGATAAGAGACAATACTGTGCAGCTGTATTCATTGACCTGGCCAAGGCTTTCGACTCTGTCAATCACCACATTCTTATTGGCAGACTCAACAGCCTTAGTTTCTCAAATGACTGCCTCGCCTGGTTCACAGACTACCTCTCAGACAGAGTGTGTCAAATCGAAGGGCCTGTTGTCCGGACCTCTGGCAGTCTCTATGGGGGTGCCACACGGTTCAATCCTCGGACTGACTCTTTTCCCTGTATACATCAATGATGCCGCTCTTGCTGCTGGTGATTCTCTGATCCACCTCTACGCAGACGACACCATTCTGTATACTTCTGGCCCCTCTTTGGACACGGTATTAACTAACCTCCAGACGAGCTTCAATGCCATACAACTCTCCTTCCGTGGCCTCCAACTGCTCTTAAATGCAAGTAAAACTAAAGGCATGCTCTTCAACCGATCGCTGCCCACACCTGCCCGCCCGTCCAGCATCACTACTCTGGACAGTTCTACAAATACCTAGGTGTCTGGTTAGACTGTAAACTCTCCTTCCAGACTCACATTAAGCATCTCCAATCCAAAATCAAATCTAGAATCGCCTATTTCGCAACAAAGCATCCTTCACTCATGCTGCCAAACATACCCTCGTAAAAGTGACTATCCTACCGATCCTTGACTTCGGCGATGTAAATTACAAAATAGCCTCCAACACTCTACTCAGCAAATTGGATGCAGTCTATCACAGTGCCATCTGTTTTGTCACCAAAGCCCCATATACTACGCACCACTGTGACCTGTATGCTCTCGTTGGCTGGCCCTCGCTTCATATTCATCGGCAAACCCACTGGCTCCAGGTCATCTATAAGTCTTTGCTAGGTAAAGCCCCGCCTTATCTCAGCTCACTGGTCACCATAACAGCACCCACCCGTAGCACGCGCTCCAGCAGGTATATTTCACTGGTCACCCCCAAAGCCAATTCCTCGTTTGGCCGCCTTTCCTTCCAGTTCTCTGCTGCCAATGACTGGAACAAATTGCAAAAATCACTGAAGCTGGAGACTCATATCTCCCTCACTAACTTTAAGCACCAGCTGTGAGAGCAGCTCACAGATCACTGCACCTGTACATAGCCCATCTGTAAATAGCCCATCCAACTACCTCATCCCCATACTGTTATTTATTTTCTTTATTTTGCTCCTTTGCACCCCAGTATCTTTACTTGCACATTCATCTTCTGCACATCTATCACTACAGTGTTTAATTGCTATACTGCAATTATTTTGCCACTATGGCCTATTTATTGCCTTATCCTACCTCATTTTCAGACACTGTATATATACCTTTTCTATTGTATTGTTGACTGTATGTTTGTTTATTCCATGTATAACTCTGTGTTGTTGTTTGTGTCACACTGCTTTGCTTTATCTTGGCCAGGTCGCAGTTGTAAATGAGAACTTGTTCTCAACCAGCCTACCTGGTTAAATAAAGGTGAAATAAAATAAAATAAAAATTGTTTGTTTCATTGAACAAGCATGGGAAACAGTAATGAAGATCTGTGGAGTTATTTGGATTTTTACAAATTATCTTTGAAAGACAGGGTCCTGAAAAAGGGACATTTCGTTTTTTGCTGAGTTTGTTTCCCATGCCAAGAAAGCCCTTGAATTGAGAGCAAGGGGGGGAGAGAGAGGGAGAGTTTGTGAGAGAGTATGAGAATATAAGAGAGAATCATGAGAAAACAAAAAGATAATTACATGACACATTGGAAAWAAAAAAAAAATTAAACTGAGCAAACTGGAA
This sequence comes from Salvelinus sp. IW2-2015, assembly GCF_002910315.2. Classification (NCBI taxonomy): domain Eukaryota; kingdom Metazoa; phylum Chordata; class Actinopteri; order Salmoniformes; family Salmonidae; genus Salvelinus; species Salvelinus sp. IW2-2015. The sequence continues at coordinate 215,546 of NW_019942673.1, read as the reverse complement.
TGTATTTTGGCCCTAAACAGAGAGTACACAGTGGCAGAATACCTGACCACTGTGACTGACCCAAAATTAAGGAAAGCTTTGACTATGTACAGACTCAGTGAGCATGGCCTTGCTATTGAGAGAGGCCGCCGTAGGCAGACCTGGTTCTCAAGAGAAAACAGGCTATGTGCACAAGATTAGGTGGAAACTGAGCTGCACTTCCTAACCTCCTGCCAAATGTTTGACCATATAAGAGACACATATTTCCCTCAGATTACACAGATCCACAAAGAATTCCAAAACAATACCACAGTGTGTGTAATGAACACGATGGGAGACAGAAAGCTGGTTTCAAGTGCAGGGCGCAGCAGGTGTTTATTTGTAAAGGACCACAGGAGGTGACAGGTAGCTGGATCCAGGGGCAGGCAGAAGGTCATACACAGGGGGTCCAAAAGGGCAACAGTACAGGCAGGGAAAAGGCTAGTAACGTAGTCTGGGAGATCAGGCAATAGGTTGATAACAGGAAATCCGATAGGCTAAAGTACAGGCAGGGATTAGTGAGGCAGGCCAAAACTATCATAYATGGGAGGATTAAATTACGGTAATAACAATTTAAGATTTAATATAAAAATAAAACAATTATATATATATATATATATATATATATATCTTTTTTTTTTTTTTTTTTTTTTTTTTTAAGCGCTCCAACTAGAAGTGTGTCACAAAACAAACAATACCTCACAATGATGGGGTGCAAAGAACTGAACTAAATAGTGTGTAATAATGACATACAGGTGCGTGAACAGGTGATCAAAATGCAGGTGATTGGCACCTGGAGAGTGAGCTGCGTTCAGGGGATCTATGTGTTTGAGAGTGTGAGCTGGAAAGTGGGCTGGAAAGTGAGCTGCGTTCAGGGGATCTACATGTTTGAGAGTGTGAGTTGGAAGCAGACGTTACAGTGTGCCATCACAGCAGTAAGATTAATGACCTGTTGCCACAAGAAAAGGGCAACCAGTGAAGAACAAACACCATTGTAAATACAACCCATATCATATTAATTTTATTTGCACATCATTATAACACAGTACATAACTATAATATGACATTTGAAATGTGTCTATTCCTTTGAAACTTGTGTAAGGTTTACTCATAATTTTTGATTGAGTATTTCACTTTTGTTTATTATCTATTTCACTTACTTTGGCAATGTAAACATATGTTTCCCATGCCAATAAATCCCATTGAATTGAATCAGAGAGAGAGAGAGCGCTCAATGACAAACTCTCATTTACATCTAGGGATCTATAAATGTTCTGGGGACAAACTGTCAGTGTTGCTTTGGTGTGTCGTGACAACGAAGGCTGTTGCTGCTCCTATCTGTGGGGACGATTGTTCTTGACATGAATGTGTCAGAGAGAAAGAGCGCATGATTCTATAAGAGGAAGCAAGGTGTGTGTGCGCGCGCGTGCGTGCACGTGTTTGTGTGTGTTATTATAGTAAATGAAAACTGCAACAAAAACGAAAACTAATCATGAATAAACTATTTAGTAAACGGAAATAAAATAATAGTCAAATCCGTTTGAAAAACAAAAACTACAATGAAACTATTATATTTTACTCCAAAACGAAACTAAAATAAACTAAAATACATAATGAATTATGTTCAGGTTCAGTTTATTGGGCGGGCAAAAATCGAATGGGGTTTTCAATGGTTTTCAAGAGTCTGAATCTGGCAGGTTACATTGAGATTGACTTTAGAATTTAAAGGTAGACTCGGCGAGATGACGTTGCCATGAGCAGCACCTCTGGTAAGGCTAAATCAACCGGTTGTAGAGGAAAGTCGAGGAGTGAGGTCGGGGGAGGTGCATCTGTGACAGCCGGAAGTCAAATCAAATCAAATCAAAGTTTATTTGTCACGTGCGCCGAATACAACAGGTTTAGACCTTACGTTGAAATGCTTACTTACAGGCTAAAACCAACAGCGCAAAAAAAAAGGTATTAGGTGAACAATAGGTAAGTAAAGAAATAAAAACAACAGTAAAAAGACAGTGAAAAATAACACTAATGTGGTTTTCCAACAGCAAGGCTCAGATCAACATTGCTGTGTTGCCATTGTTTATAAAATATGAACTTTATAATGTCGAAATAAACATGTATCTAACCCCTATATCACACACACACTCACAAAATAAAATCATAATATAATATTATGCGTGTACATTGTACAATCATTAAGTGAGAGAGTACCTCAAATATCACATTTTTGTGTATATATTGTATATATTTTTGTGCATATATAAGTCTTGGCAAATTGGTTGCTGTTCCAGTCATGTCTTTGCTCACGTTCACGTGGGTCAAACAAAAACAGCCTAATGATTGGTTGACAACTGCAGAAACTTGCAGTCGACTGCAGTCAAAACTTCATGAGATCTGATCACATGATTTTTGTAAAGTTCATGCAGTTGAGATGTAAGCGCAAGTTGGACAATTTTTATTCCCAGAATGCAACACTCTGAAAGGCGGTGACCACCTGACAAAAATKATCCGCTCGAACGCGGCAATTGAGACAGTCACACAGAATATCTGCTCGTGTGCTTCACTCTGCTACGACGTGGTAGCTCCAGGACCACAACAGCAGAGAAGTTTCGCCTCGCACTTCAACACTCCTGGTTGTTGTGGAAGTTGACCCACTGCTACTATTTACTTAGCGCACCTACGTCGTCTAGCTGTGTCTACCTTCAGAGAGGCACAGCCCTTTTAATATATATTGTATTGTAATTTGCACTGTACTATGTACTATACCTAGATATTGTGTRTATGTGCTGATATGTAGGCTATGTGTGACGTTTTAAATGTATGTATTTCAGTCCTGGACTAACACTATTCTGTACTATGTATTATGTCATGTTTCATGTGGACCCCAGGAAGAGTAGCTGATCGGGATCCTAATAAATACCAATATGAAATAAACTTAGCCTCACCTATGACCTGAACCATTTCCTTCTGCATTACGGCCCCACACTGGCAAGAAGTGACAACCCCCAAAAACACACATAGGCACCATCTTAATGACATGCTCTTCGCATCATCTCTCCTGGTGTCCTTCTCAAAACCCAATGGAGAAGGGCAGAGGGGAGGGACCTCTGGCTTTCTCATCCAATGGGCTACTTTCTGTCCCTACCACTAAAACTAAAACGGAAACTAATTCCTACAAAAACTAAAATTAACATGCTTTATAAAACTAGTCAATTGGATCTGAAAACTAACTGAAGCTAAACTGCCTTTCAAATAAAAGGAACAGAAATAAAAACGAATATAAAAACACAACTATAGTGCGTGAGTATTTTGCACTTTGAGTTTGTATCGTAAGTAAAGAAAAATTCAAATTCACATGTGTGTGTGTGTGTGCGTGCCCGACCGTGTTGTGAACTTGCGTGTGTGTGCACGCGAGTTTTAAAGCATGCAAATGTGTGAGTGTGGCAAGGAGGGCCAACTCGTGCRTTGAATGTGGCCTTGCTTTGTACTCCCTCCCTCCCCAGTTCAGTTTCCACCCTCGGCAGTGTGTGAAATCTCCGCTGTGACATTTGGGAGCAATTTAAAGTGCGTTGCAAAGGTTGTCAGGGGATTAATCTCATACCACGCTGAGGCGCAGAAAAAACGGCTCCCTCCAAGAATTAAAACACAATTTGCCCATCAAGCTGACTCTTTCAAGACGAGAGACAAGCATAAATAATATCTCTGCGGTCCAGATTCGCTAATTTACGAGCTTAACATGTCTAAATGTTATTAGTAGAGCTGAGGAGGTTAGCAGAGCTGCTGGAGGGAGAGATTTGTTATCCTGGCGAACAGAACAGAACAGCAGAGAGTGTTGTAGTGGTGCAGAGACATACCTGACACCCACTTTCCTATAAAACACACAGACACACACACACACACACACACACACACACACATTGGGCTGAACTCACCCTCAAGGGCAATATACAAACTTGGCTCATTCCTCTTCTCTTCTGTTCCACTCCTCTCCTTCTCTAATGTGTCTTCCTCTTCTCCATTTTCTCTCTCATCTCCCTCTCTGTTCAGGCCCACTCACAACATCAAACGAAGGGCATATTTGAGTTGTCATTGTCATTGCTCTCTTATGTAAAAGTTAGATGTGTCATTCAGCATTCCAGTACATGGTACATCTCACACATATCTGTCAGTTATAAATACATTGGCTCTGCAAAAATAGCACATACGGTAACGGTCCTTACAGAAAACCATGATGTAAAATGTCCAACAATCTGTTATTGAGACACCAGCCTGTACTGTGTCAAGATGTGGATACACAGCAAAATATCCATCCTTCTATCTTGTCCTGGACTTTGTTGACGTTGCTATTACTAATAGGGTTTGTTGCTTTCACAGAAACTGGCGACTTGAGTGGTGACACTTGAGGAGGTAATTATCATTTAGGCCAGCAGTATTTTTTTAAAGGAAATCAGTTGGGCTTTCAAACTTAATCTTTGAAGATCTAAGTAGAGAACGCATAAGGTGCAATTTCCTAAATTGGGTAGTGCATTAGCAGTTTCCTCTTGTCCTGTTCAGTCATTGCAGAGCTATTTATAACTTGTCAGAAATGTCCAGATCAACTATCAACTCAGCTAACACTGTTGGGTTTTCAGCCCATTGATGCTGTTGTAATGTTTGAGTCACTCAGATATCCCATGAACACACATAATAGATGGCAAAATGTGTAAAATTTTAGGAGTGGATGGGACTTGGGGGGGGGGGGGGTTGGAAGATCAGGGAGATAGATGTGTGTCACAGTAAGATAGATGTGTGTCACAGTGAGATAGATGTGTGTCACAGTGAGATAGATGTGTGTCACAGTGAAATAGATGTGTGTCACAATGGGATAGATGTGTGTCACAGTGGGATAGATGTGTGTCACAGTGGGATAGATGGTGTCACAGTGAGATAGATGTGTGTACAGTGGGATAGATGTGTGTCACAGTTGAGATAGATGTGTGTCACAGTGGGTACTTGGTGTCACAGTGAGATAGATGTGTCACAGTGGATAGATGTGTGTCACAGTGAGATAGTGTGTGTCACAGTAAATAGATGTGTATCACAGTGAGATAGATCGTGTCACAGTGAGATAGATGTGTATTACAGTGAGATAGATGTGTGCCACAGTGAGATAGAGTGTGCACAGTGAGATAGATGTGTGTCACAGTGAGTAGATGTGTGTCACAGTGAGATAGATGTGTGTCACAGTGAGATAGAAGTGTGTCACAGTGAGATAGATGTGTGTCAAGTGAGATAGATGTGTGTATAGTGAGATAGATGTGTGTCACAATGAGATATATGTATGTATAGTGATAGTTGTGTGTTCAGTGAGATAGATGTGTGTCACAGTGAGATAGATGTGTCAACAATGAGATAGATGTATGAGATAGATGATAGTATAAAGTGAGATAGAAGTGGTCACAGTGAATAGATGTGTGTACAGTGAGATTGAGATTTGCTTGTCAGTGAGATAGATGTGGTGTCACAATGAGATATTATGTATTATAGTGAGTTAGAATGTGTGTCAGCTAATGAGATAGATGTGTGTCAACAGTGAGATGAGGTTACAGAGATAGATGTATGTATAGTGAGATAGATGTATGTATAGTGAGATAGATGGTGTGTCACAGTGAGATAGATGTGTGTCACAGTGAGATAGATGTGTGTCAGTGAGAACTTAGATTGTGTTTCACAGTGACAGATATGATGTGTATTACAGTGAGATAGATGTTGTCACATGGTGACAGGATAGATGTGTGTCACAGTGAGATAGATGTGTGGTCACAGTGAGATAATGTGTGCTTTTCACAGTGAGATAGATGTGTGTCACAAGTGAGATAGATGTGTTCACAGTGAAATAGATGTGTGTCACAATGGGATAGATGACGTGTCACATGAGATAGATGTGTGTGTCACGTGGGATACCATTGTGTGTCACAGTGAGATAGATGTGTGTCGTACAGTGAGTGATAGATGTGTGTACAGTGAGAAATGTGTGTCACATGAGGAAGTATCCGTGTGTCCACTAAGTGGATACGATGTGTGTCACAGTAAGATAATGTGTATTACAGTGAGATAGATGTGTGCCACAGTGAGACTGTGATGTCACAGTGGGATATGTGTGTCACAGTAGATAGATGTTATTACAGTGACGATAGATGTGTGTCACAGTGGATAGATGTGTGTCACAGTGAGAATAGATGTGCGTGTCACAGTGAGATTAGATGTTATTACCAAGTGAGATAGATGGCTGTGCACAGTGGAGATAGAGTGTGGTCACAGTGAGCTAGATGTGGTGTCACAGTGAGATAGATGTGTGTCACAGTGATAGATGAACATAGATAGCTGTGTGTCACAGTGTGGATAGATGTGTTACAGTAGATAGATGTGTGTCACAGTGAGATAGATGTGTTGTCACAGTGAGGATAGATGTGTTGGCACAGTGGATGATATGTGTCACAGTGAGTGAGATAGATGTTGTGTATACAGTGAAGTAGAGTGCTTGTGCACAGTGAGATGATGTGTTATATAGTGAGATAGATGTATGTGCTATATGATGGATAATGTGTGTCAAGTGAGATAGCTAGATGTGTGTAGTGAGAGAGTATAGATATAGTGTGTGTCACATGTGAGATAATAGTGAGTGTCATTCATGAGATAGATGTGTGTCATGTGAGATAGATGTGTGATGTACTGAGCTGAGATAGATGGTGTACAGTGAGATAGATGTCTGTTTATGCAGTGAGATATGTTGATATTTGAGATTCAGATGTGATGTATAGGAATAGATGTGTCAGTGAGTAGATGTATGTATAGTGAGATAGATGTGTGTCAGTGAGATAGATGTGTGTATGTGAGATAGATGTTGTATTAGTGAGATAGATGTGTGTGGTCGAGTGAGATAGATGTGTTGAGTATAGATGTTTCGTTATAACTTGGTGTCTGTGAGATAGATGGTGTGTCAAGTGAGATAGATGTGTGTATAGTGAGTAGATGTGTGTATAGTGAGATAGATGTGTGTATAGTGAGATAGATGTGTGTCAGTGAGATAGAGTGCTGTGTATAGTGAGAATAGATTATGTATAGTGAGATAGATGTTGTGTAGTTGAGATTAGTGGTGTATAGTGAGATAGATTGTGATGTAAGTGAGAATAGATTGTGTGTCAGTGAGATAGATGTATGTGTCTAGTGAGATAGATTGTAGTCGTATAGTGAGATAGATGTGTGTCAGTTGAGATAGATGTGATGTATAGTGAGATAGATGATGTGTCAGTGAGGACTGTGTGTGTATATTTGAGAGATAGATGTTGTGTATAGTGAGATAGATGTGCGTTGTCAGTGAGATGATGTGTGGTATAGTGAGATAGATGTGTGTATAGTGAGATAGATGTGTGTCATGGTGAGAGATGTATGATAGTGATAGATCTGTGATCAGTGCAGACGATAGATGTGTTGTATAGTGAGATAGATGTGTGTATAGTGGAGAAAGATGTGTGTCAGTGAGATAGATGGATAGTGAGATAGAAGTGATGTATAGTGGATAGATGTGTGTCAGTGAGATTAGAATGTTGTTGTATAGTGAATCTCTTCTTCTTTGGTG
>NW_019942673.1:176264-207888 GCF_002910315.2 Salvelinus sp. IW2-2015 | reverse complement strand
TGTCACAATGAGATAGGATGTATGTATAGTGAGCATAGATGTATGTATAGCTGAGATAGATGTGTGTCACAGTGAGATAGATGCTGTGTCACAGTGACGATAGATGTGTGTACAGTGGGACATAGATGTGCTGTCACAGTGAGATACTGATGTGGTGCTCAACAGTGGGATACGATGTGTGTCACAGTAAGGGATAGCATGTGTATGTACAGTGAGATATAGATTGTGTGTCACTGAAGGGTGGAACAGTAGATAATGTGTGTCACAGTGGGATACTGTGTGTCACAGTGAGATAGATGTGTGTCCACACGTGAGCGATAGATGTGTGTCACAGTGAGATAGATGTGTTGTCACAGTGAGAATAGATGTGTGCTCATCAGTGTAGATAGATGTGTGTTCATCAGTGCTATTGTGAAGATAGATGATGTGGTCCACAGTAGATAGATGTGTGTCACGTGGGATAGATGTGTGTCACAGTGAGATAGATCGTGTGTTCACAGTGAGATAGATGTGTGTCACCGAGTGGATACGATGTGTTGTCACAGTAAGATAGGATGTGTGTTACAGTGAGATAGATTGTGTCACAGTACGAACTGTAGATGTGTGTCCAGTATAAGTATGTGTCAGTAAGCATATCGTACAGTTGAGATAGATGGTGTTCACAGTAGATTAGATGTGTATTACAGTGAGATAGAATGTGTGCCACAGTGAGACATATGCATGTGTGCACAATAAGTGGTTAATGAGATAGATGTGTGTCACAGTGAGATAGAATGTGTGTCACAGCGCGGGATAGATAGTGTATACAGTGAGATAGATGTGTGGTCACAGTGGATAGCATGCGTGCGTCACCCCAAGTTGCGGATTAGATTGTGTATTACAGTGAGATCAAGATGACGTACTGTTTGTCAAGTGGATAGATGATGTTTGTTAATTACAGTAAGCATAGACTGTTGTCACAGTGAGATAAGTGTTGGTCACAGTGGGATAGATGGTGTCACAGTGCACGACTAGATATGCTGTCACAGTGCAGATAGATGCTTGTCACAGCTGAGATAGATGGTGTTCACAGTGGAGATAGAGTCAACACCCTTGTCCAGTCCTGAGCATATATGTGTTGTCACAGTAGATATATGTCGTCACAGTGAGATAGATGTGTGTGCAGTGAGATAGGATGTTGTGTTATACGTGAGGAGTAGACTGTGCTTTCACAGTAGAGGATAGAATGGTGCTGTCAGCGATCAGTTGAGGATAGATGTATGTATAGCTGAGTATAGATGTATGCTATAGTGACGATCAGATGTGTTCAGTGAGATGATGTGCTGATATAGTGACGATAGATGTGTGTCAGTGAGACTTAGATGTTGCTTGTATATGATGATAGATGTGCTGTATAGTGTGAGATAGATGCTGTCAGTGAGATAGATGCTGTGTATTATTTTTATAGCGCAGATTAGATGTGTGTCAGTGAGACCTAGATGTGTTGCATTACTAGCGAGATATCTTAGATGTGCTCTGCTGTCAGTGAGATAGATGTAGTGCGTATAGCCCGAGATAGACTGCTGTTTGTCATTGAGAAGCATGCCCTGTGTTGTCTTATAGCGAGAAATAGATGTTGTTCAGCTGCAGCACAGCCTGTATGTATAGCGACCGATAGATGTGCTCGTCACGTAGATAGATGCTGTGATATATAGTGAGATAGATGTGTGTCCAGGAGACTGATGGATTATAGCGAGATAGATGATGTGTCAGTGACGAAGATGTATGTTATCAGTTGAGATGTAGATGTGGCGTCTATCTATAGCGAGTAGATGTCTGTTCAAGCGCGTGAGATAGATGTATGTATAGCGAGAAATAGATGCTGTGTCCAGCTGAGATAGATGTGATGCTATAGCCGAGATAGATTTTGCAGTGACAATCAGATGTGCTCTGTCTATAGTGAGAAATAGCATGCCTGTCCGTCTAGTGAGATATCCATGTGTGCGTATTAGCGAGATTAGATGTGTGATCCAGTGAAGATCTGAGTGTATAGGGTAATGCTGTAAGTAATAGATGTTGTCAGTAGTATGTATAGATACTTGTGTCAGCAGTAATAATTGTGTAGTGATATAGTAATCAGAGAACAATTTGTAGTAGTAGTGTGTTAAGGAATAGATGTGTGTCTAAGTGAGATAGATGTAATTGATCAGTGGATAGTGATCGTTGTGTTATAGTATAGCATAGATGTGCCATGTTTTTATGTTTAGATAGGATGATAGATGTGTATAGTGAGGATGAGATGTTGTATAGTTGAGATAGATGTTAGTGCTAATAGTGTAAAATTATGATAGAGATAATGTGTTTCAGTGAGATGAGTGGTATAGCTGAGTCATGGTGTTAGTGAGATAGAGATGTACATGAATATAGGTGAGAATAATGTGTGTCATGTGAGCATAGATGTGGTTGTATAGTGAATAAGTGTGTTCATTAGTGGTCTCTAGTTTTATCCCAGTGTGTTCATATTCCAGAACAGAATCCTCCTTCACTTCAGCCCTCTGTTACCCAGGACAGATGAGTTTAACCCTCAAAACACAACACCACTCCCCCCCACCTGCCTGCAGAATGGCGCCGGTAGCAGATGCAGCCGTTAATAAGACAGAGAGGAACAGAGAGAGAAGCGACATATAGGGGGTGAGAATGAGAGAGACAAGAAAGTGGAGTGCTTAGACTCACCTGCCCAACCTGAGTTAGTAGAGATGTAGCAACCCTCTCTGCTCCTGCAGCTTAGTGTCAGGGAGGGTGCCATGCCAGTGCCATGGTGTGTGTGTGTGTGTGTGTGTGTTGTGTGTGTGTGTGTGTGTGTGTGTGTGTGTCTTGTGTGTGTGTGTGTGTGTGTGTGTGTGTGTGTGTGTGTGTGTGTGTGTGTGTGGCTCAGCAGGGGTTTCCCCTGAAGCACCTCTCTCGTCTCAGCAGGAGGTGGGGCGGGATGGCAGGCACTATGTCAGCCGCCTAAAGGGAGGAGCCGGAGGACCCCATCCCTGCCAGACAGACAGAGATGAGAGATGGAGAGGCGAGGCCGGCGGTGGGTGCACCTCCATCTTGTCTTCCTCTGCTGTTTGCCCTGCCATGGCTTCAGTGGAGAGTACTTAACTTGGATTGGTTGCGTTGCTCTGTTCTGACTTCTGAGGAGCACATTTGGCTCTCCTGCTGAGTCTATGCACACAGAAAGGTTTGATGCTTTCCATTCTGTAGCTATGATGCTAATCCTCTCACCTTTAATCCACCCGTCTAATGTACTTTGCAGGGTTGCTACTGTTGTTATTAACGTGAGATTGACCAATAGGCTGAAAGCATTCTGTTTCAGACATCACTAATGTCCCTGAAGGGAATAACATCTCATCATCCAGCCTCAAATGGTACAACTGTATTGTTCTAGTTAGCTTGGCTACCAAAGTGCTGTTTTTTGTGTTTGGGTTGTGTATTGGTCTGCATACCTACACTTTATATTCTACTGTATTTCACATAGTAAAAATGTTATTTAGCTGAGTCTTTGATTGAGGCTTTCAGCATGGGTGGACCTATGGCCCGGCTGTGCCATTCAAATATTCCATCTATTTCTGTCACATTCTTTACCGCAAAGAACWGACCAATGAACATGGACTACATCAGCATCAGCACCATATATGGTGATTTATGATCTGGTCCAGTTGAGAGGCAGGAAGCAGGACAGCCTTGAATAAGCCATAGTCTCTGACAGCTATGTGGTGAGTGCCAGTGAATTACACTATAATCACAGTGTAATGAAATGAGTGGATTACACATTTTCTGGTGGTTCATTACCTGATTAAACAACTACAACATGGACCAATTCAGCATTGACCAATCATTGAGCCACATAGTACTTACATCATATTCATGGCAGTTTCTGATTGCTCTATTCTCAACCAGTCTAAGTTATGCCTCAACTAATACTGTCAGAACAGTAAATGTGACCGAGGCAGGGTTGAACAGTGAACTTATTGGTCTGACGTTGACTTTACTGAGGTTCCCATGTTACACATCCTTGCCCCAATTACCCATTACCCATGTTACACATCCTTTCCCCAATTACCCATTACCCATGTTACACATCCTTTCCCCAATTACCCATTACCCATGTTACACATCCTTGCCCCAATCCTGTTGAGGCCATAATTATTTTTAAACTACTACATAATTTGACATCTTACTCCACTTCGGACAAGTCCTGGTCTCCATTGACAACGACTCAAAGGCCATCTGCGAGATCAGTAGGCAGGTTTCCATTGACCCAGGTTWATTCAACAAAAGCAATGTCAACAAAGAAACATTGCGACATGTGTAATGGGAACGGCGGCTGTGCGAGACATGTTTCTACAGATGGACAGCATTTGGATCTGTTCGACAGGGGCGGATTGTTCTTTTGTCCAACGTTCTTTCTTGCAACAAGTAGCTCTGGTTCCGTGAACTTGTCCTGTGATTCTGTGTCGACATTTAGAAAGTTCACACAGAAATAGATGCAACAATTGACTGCCCGGGCTGAGCTTACAATTAGCGATCTTGTGTCGATTAAATCAGCTGGATGTAATGACATGGTTGAAGGGTTTCCATTACCCATTTAGGCAAATTGCACTAATAAACTGGCGACAGCTTGTATGCCCTCCCACCTATCTGTTTCAGGTCTCAGGTAGCCTGCAAAAGCCAGTATGGATAGAATGCAATAATTGACTAATATTTACCATATTCTAATAACTCTCATGTGCCAATATATGGCCAAGGTCCGTGGCATGTTGAAACTTGCATTTCTGTAGAAATAATTGGATGGTTAAACGTACCAGGCAACCAGAAAAGCAAGGCGAAGCAATTGAGGCATTCTTGAAAGTCAGGACAATCCTGACTGCAAAGAAACATATAAACAACATTATTTGTTGAAATGTTTTATTTTGCCCGCAGTAGGCATTTAGAATTAAATGTGGTGTGGAGCTCACAGTTATGTGCTTACATCACCTTCAAAAGTATTCGGCCATCATAATTGACAACGAAAAACACAGTTTCCACCATAATTTGTCACAATACAGAAAGTTCTACAAAAGAAAAATCAACTCCTCTCGAACAGACGGATAASAGTGTTGTCGATGTTTCGAAAAATGTCCCTATGCCGTTTCCATTACACATGTCGCAATAATATTCTTTGTCACCAATTTATTACTGCGCAATTTGCCAAAATGGATCATGGAAACACTTCAACCACTTCCCTTTTATTAGACATTCTAGGTTTTTGAGAAAACATTTTCTTTTTGGGGGGAGTGTGACGTCATTATGTCCAGCTGTTTTTTATCGACAAGACAGTTCAAAGGAAACGTAGCAGGTAATTGTCCCATCTATTTTCTATGCCTAGAAGGCCAGCATCCCAGAGTYGCCTCTTCACTGTTGACATTGAGACTGGTGTTTTGTGGGTACTATTTGATGATGCTGCCAGTTGAGGACTTGTGAGGCGTCTGTTTCTCAAACTAGACACTAAGGTACTTGTCCTCTTGYTCAGTTGTGCACCGGGGCCTCCCACTCATCTTTCTATTCTGGTTAGAGCCAGTTTGCGCTGTTCTGTGAAGGGAGTAGTACACAGCGTTGTACGAGATCTTCAGTTTCTTGGCAATTTCTCGCATGGAAGCCTCATTTTCTAGACCCAAGAACAGACTGACGAGTTTCAGAAAAAGTCTTTTGCTTCAGGCCATTTTGAGCCTGTAATCGCACCACAAATGCTGATGCTCCAGATACTCAACTAGTCTAAAGAGGCCAGTTTTACCGCTCTTTTAATCTACAACAGTTTCAGCTGTGCTAACATAATTGCAAAAGGGTTTTCTAATGATCAATTAGCTTTTTAAAATGATAAACTTGGATTAGCTAATGATGGTTGCTGATAATGGGCCTCTGTACGCCTATGTAGATATTCCATAAAAAAATCTGCCGTTTCCAGCAACAATAGTCATTTACAACATTAACAATGTCGACACAGTGTATTTCTGATCGATGATGTTATTTTAATGGACAAAAAGATGTGCTTTTCTTTCAAAAACAAGGACATTTCTAATGTACCCCAAACTTTTGAACGGTAGTGTAGCTACAGGAAGAACTAGTGTTCACGTTCACTTTCATTGTAGCTCAATGTCAGACGCCGGAATGAAAACTAAATGGTGTTACTGGAATTAAAAAACAACGTCAGTATTTCAAAGCAGTTTAATTAATATAACCAGTGCTGTTGCAAGAGAATATCTTCAACACCTCAGAGACATTATTAGAGACAATTAACAGGTGACAGACAGGTGATAGTAAAGGTGCTGTCCCACCTCCCTCCTCCTCTCTTCCACCCCATCCACCCTCCTAATTCTTACTCTGTCTCTGTCTTTTCTCTTATTTCCCCTTACTCCTTCCATCCCTATCCTCCATCCTCATTTCTCCTCTCCCTCCCCTTCTCCCTCCCGGTTCGACCTCTCTGTCGACTCTCGCCCACGCGGGCCTCGCGTGTTTCTCCTCGCCAACTCTCAGGGCACCCGTCGATGCCCGAGGCTCTGAGCATCTCTATCTGTCACACACACCCAACGCCTCTCTACACACACACACACACATTCTCTCTCTCTCTCTCACACACACACACACACACACACACTCCTGTCACCTCCACAGCACCAAGCCATCTGTAGAGCCGACACAGCGGCACCAGCCCACCACTCACAACCTTACAGTCCTATTAGATAACTTAACTTCCAATCAACTCAACAGAGAGAGAGAAGTGTGTGTGTGTGTGTGTGTGAGAGAGGAGAGAAAGTGTGTGTGTGTGGTGTGGAGAGAGAGAGAGAGAAGTTGTGTGTGTGTGTGTGTGTGTGAGGAGAGAGAGAGAGAGAGGGAGAGAGAGGAGAGAGAGAGAGAGAGAGAGAGAGAGAGAGAGAGAGAGAGAGAGCAGAGAGAGAGAGAGAGAGAGAGAGAGAGAGAGAGCAGGAAGAGAGAGAGAGAGAGAGAGAGAGAGAGAACGTGTGGGTGTGGAGAGAGAGACGAGAGAGAGAGAGAGAAGAGAAAGAAGGAGAGAGAGAGAGAGAGAGAGAGACAGAGAGAGAGAGAGACTGAAGGAGCGAGAGAGGCAAAAAGAGAGCAGAGAAGAGAGAGAGAAAGAGAGAGAGAGAGAGAGAAGAGAAGAGAGAGAGAGAGAGAGACGAGAGATGGAGAGAGAAGGATCGTGATTGAGAAGTGTGTGGGAGAGAGGAGAGAGAGAGAGAGAGGGAGACGAGAGAGAGAGAAGAGAGAGAGACAGCGAGAGAGAGAGAGAGAGAGGAGAGAAAGAGAGAAGAGAGGAGCAGAAGAAGAGAGAGGAATGTGTGTGTGTGTCGAGAGATGAGAGAGAGAGAGAGAGGGAGAGTAGAGAGAGAGAGAGAGAGCGAGAGAGAGACAGAGACAGAGACAGAGAGATAAAGAAAACAGAGAGAGAAAACAGAGACGGTTGAAGGGCACAGATGTTGAAAATACAGGAACAAAGAATCTGAGAGACATAATGAGCATAGTGAAGGACATCCAGCAGTAAGGCAGGGCAGAGCTGGGGCTGGGTGAACCCATCTATTGATGCTGTAATTGGGAGCGTGACCAACAATTACCTGTACCCTATCTTTTTGAGGCTCTCCACAATGGAAACACAATGGAGAGAACCCTTTCTACACCTTTTAGACGTGCTACTAGGCTATGCTACAAAAGTTTATAAGTCATTTGTTGATATCACCTCACATCACCACCCCATTGGAGACACTTCCTGAGAAAAATGTTCAGTAATTCCTAGTAGAGAAAACAACCTATTACTCTCCTCTCCTCCCTCTCTCCTCTCCCCCCTTGTCTCCTCCTCCTCCTCCKCTCCTCTCTTCTTTTCCAGAGAGGTTCTACAGGCCACCGAGTGGAGGCTGTTGAAAATCTCACGACACTTTAATGACTTATAATGAGATTCATAAAACACGGATAAAAACTTGCAGAAAGAGAGAAAAAACAGTGGCCACGCTGACAGCGAGCAGGCTTGACATTTGGCCTTTCRTAATTAGTGAAGTGCCAGATCCCATCCCACTAAATCTCGGCGCTAAATCATTATTCTCCGCGGTGTTGACTCTGTCATGACGCTCGCCTATAAGGCTTTACCATTTCTGTAAATATTGCAGCCAAAATTACATTAAAAAAAAWTTGCAAATCCCCCCRCCCTCCCCCTTTAATTGCTTGCCCTCCGAACACAAGCTGCTTTGGCAATACATAAGATGGTATGTGAGTTAATATAGACAGGGAATTGGCAGGGAGGGAGKTGTGTGCGCACGCGTGTGTGTGTGTGGCTCTGAAAGGGAGCACTAACAAGATGAGATGAAGTGTGTGTGTGGAGTGTGTGGAGGAGCTGGAGAGAGAGAGCGACTGATCACACAGGCAAGCTGAGGAACAGCAGGCCCATGCCATAGGAGCACGGTTGTCAGCAGAATGGAGGAGGGAGGGAAAGAAAATGAAGATTTTCTACATGAAAATGTAGAAAATGAAAAAGTACAAGTGAAAAGGTACAAGGAAGAAGTAGGTGTATGGATGCATGAAAAAGGTATCAGAATCTGAGGTGATTTTTTACCTGTAAAGGTGGGATAGTGACAGGTGTAAGAGCGGGAGAAGAGAGAGAGAGAGCATTATCTGAATCTACATAATAGTTACCATGACACCCATCCAACATCAGCTCATCATCACAAAACAACAATAAAAGGGTCCTCCGCAGCCAGCCCTCCACCTACGAAGAAGTTTAACAAAGTTCCCCCTCTCCTCTCTTCCTCTGATCATCTCAGTGGGCACTTAAAAGAGGCATCATTCAGGGTCAGTAATCTCAGTGATGTGGTGATGGCTGAAGGACCCTTGGGTTGACAGGGGCTCAAACTACACCCGTAAACCCTACAGCTATTAACCACTAATCCCTATGGGCGAGCCGAAGGAAGGAGAGACTGAGACGACACCCAGTAAATATCAATAACAAATAAGACAGCTGGTATGGTGGTATTAGGGCCCCTAGCCCCTACAGCTGCCCTCGCCTAGCCTCATCAGACCCCAATCTTATATTTATGGGGATTTGGGCTGTTTTAATCTGTGGGGCCATTCCTGACACTCAATTAAAAGAGAAGAATGTTCCTCTCTCTCTCTCTCTCTTTTTCACTCTCTCTCAATCCCTCATTCTCCCTCACTTGTCTCAGCCCAGCACTGTGGAGTTCAAGGCTCTCTCTCGATCCCTCGTTCTCCCTCACTTGTCTCAGCCCAATACTGTGGAGTTCAAGGCTCTCTCTCGATCCCTCGTTCTCCCTCACTTGTCTCAGCCCAGCACTGTAGAGTTCAAGGATAACTTTTTATTCCTCTCCTATGAATGACTAGAGTCGTGATGATGTTAGACCCCCTGCAGATGTGATGAGATGAAATGGGAAATGATGGGATGGGGGAGAATTGGGTAATTATAGGGTTATACTGTAGTGTGGTTATAGCATGGTAGACACACACAAATTCACAATGATCTTGTTTGCAGACGGGGCAATTAAAGATCATATTGGATGTTCCGGCTCACATGTGGGGTAATGGTACAGATGTAGGATCTTAATTTGAGCCTGTTTGCTGCAGCAGGAAAATAATCCTGCAGCAACAAGAAATGTAAATTATTATGTGGATCATAATTAACGGACATTTTTCGTATAGGGACAATCAAGTTTGAAATGCCAAAGTGGAAATTGCAAACTTCAGAAGCTTTTTTAAACCTCAAATACACTACACGCTTTACATTTTTAAAGTTCTCCTGCAACAGGGGGATCAAATTAAGATCCTACATCTGTAGTTAGATTAGCTCTCAACAGCCCTAGGGTTAAGGCTGGAGTCAGGGTGAGGGTTTGGGATAGGGTTTGGGATAGGGTTAGATAACATGCTAGTATTTGCAAAATGTAGTTAAAAAGTAGTAAGTTGTTGCAAAGTTGCTAATTAGCTAAAATGCTAAAGTTGTCCGCAATGAAATTTCAACACGCAACCTAGGGTTAGGGTTAGGGTTAGGGTTAAGCTCAAAATAAATATGTTGATATATACTATTACTGTAAGATGAGTGAAGGAGCAAAARAATGCATTAGTGAAAATCAAATGTGTTTATCAACATTCACTCTTACAAGTCACACAGCATATCAAAGACAAGACAAGGCATGAAATCAAAAAATAAGTCCTGAGTGTGTGTTGTTTAGTGTTGCCTCATGTTTAGAACATGTGGTTTAAAAAATAAAGAAATACAAAGATTTGTGGGTTGTTCTAAGGGCAGCCACCCAGGTGCTGCTGTGAACCAGAACAGAGAGGCTTAACAAGGCCCGAGGATCCCCCTGGTCTCCTTAACACCACTCCCAGGACAGAAGCCCTTGAGGCCAGCCTGACCCAGCCCGACCAGCCCCTGCCCGGCCCTGCTCTAGACCTCAGACTTCAGCTCCAGACCTGGCTTCAAATAGTATTCGTTTTCTTTCAAATCATTTTGAGCGTTTGATTTAGCCTGCCTGGAGTGCCAGGAGAGGTGGGGTTTGCACTTTTGGGACTATTCCATTGGTTTCATGTGTAGTAGGCAAGCTCAATCAAACACAGCTACTTAAGTATTTGAATGAAGTGTCATATTATTTGAACCCAGGTCTGCTCCGCTCAGGGAACAGGGAATACAACAATAGCCAAGAATGTGTTTGGAAATGTCATCAGCATTAAACGTCCTCTGACTTGTTTGGTTTTCTCTCACAGTCAGTTTGTATGTGGTTGTCAGCATGAAGACCTCTACTAGAACAACTCACTGGGTATTATTCCTGTGGTGGATGCACATCTGTTTTGACAGCCTACTTAAAGCTTGGCTGTTGACAGCAAATGTTTTCACTCAAGCACACTTTTCAAATTATTGTTTGTGGCTGCTTAGAGAAATAGCTGGAATAATTTCCTTCAGATGGCTCTTGTTCTCAGTACTTTCTGTTTGAGCAATTTCCCTTCAATGAAACCTGCCATTGTTGTGCTGAAGTGTTTGAATTGTTGTTGCAGTATAGATTATCTTTCTGTTTCATTCAATCTAAGCAAATGTGCAATTCCTGCTCAAATAGTGAAGTTCCGTACACAAATTTGACAAGGCACAAATGAAAAATGAAAAGAAACTGCAACTYAAAGCATTCCATTTACATTACATTTAAGTCATTTAGCAGACGCTCTTATGGTTGTGGGGAATGAACCCACAACCCTGGCGTTGCAAGCGCCATGCTCTACCAACTGAGCCACACGGGACCGTTCCAAATGAATTTTTCAGTCTTATCCCAAAACCTGACCAGCGGCTTTGACTGAATAGGGGGATCTGTCTGTCGGTCCGTCTGTCTGTCCCGGCTATTATAATGCAGCAGTATCGAAGAGTGGCCCCTGTTCTGACCTCTCATTCCCCCATCTGTTCTAACCCAGACTTGATGACATTGACCTGGGCCACGCTCTACGCTTATCTTCCCTGGTCCACAATAGCTCCCTGTCCTTCACCCACCTGAGAGAATGGGAGAGAGACATGGTGGGGATTTGACACTACTACTGCTCTGATGGATGTAATCATATGATTTCTATTATCTAAAATGAACCCACTAAAGTGACTCTGTTTGACCTTACTGATGTGTTTTAGAGTGTGAGGACCATGGTATATAAGGAAATGACTCAGACCGTTACTGATGGCAGAATAATATGTGAGAGACCCACTAAAATAGCACAAGGCAGCGCTAAACACTTATTTACAACTATTATTGTAATCTGAGGACCAAGTACTTTCACTATACAAGTATCTTATATMTTTTTTTATCTGACCCTCACTCTTTACCATTTATTTTACATTACTTTTTAGTCATTTAGCAGACTATGGACTTCCCACTGGGCACAGACGTCAGCTCAAGGTCTAGTTTTGGTTTACGTTTGATTGAGTTTTCAACTAACGTGAATTCAATGTGAAATCAACCAAAAATTGCTAAGAATTTGGGTGAAAAAAAGACTAAATGCCCTTAAATTGATGACTTTTTGCAAATCCAATCAGTTTTCCACATTGTTTCAATGTTCTCACATGGATTGTGTTGGTTGAAATGACATGGAAACAATGATAAGATTGCGCTTGTTAATTAAGATGGCGCCGACAGAGATGGTCGACCTCGCTTCGAGTTCTTAGGAAACTTTTAGGAAACTATGCAGTATTTTGGTTTTTTTCATGTATTATTTCTTACATTGTTACCCCAGGAAATCTTAAGTCTTATTACACAGCCGGAAAGAACTGTTGGATATAAGAGTGATGTCAACTTACTAACATTACGACCAGGAATACGACTTTCCCRAAGCGGAKCCTTGTTCGGACCACCACCCAGGACAATGGATCTAATTCCAGTAGACGACCCAAAACAACGACGCCACAGAAGGGGCAGACGAAGCGGCCGTCTGGTCAGGCTTTGTAGACGTGCACATCGCCCACCGCTCCCGAGTATACTACTAGCCAATGTCCAGTCTCTTGACAACAAGGTAGACGAAATTCGAGCAAGGGTTGCCTTCCAGAGAGACATCAAAGATTGTAAAATTTTCTGCTTCAAGGAAACATGGCTCTCTCGGGATATGTTGTTGGAATCGGTTCAGCCACCGGGCTTCTCCATGCATCACGCCGACAGAAATAAACCCCTCCCTGGAAAGAGGAAGGGAGGAGGTGTATGTTTCATGATTAACGACTCATGGTGTAATCATAACAACATATAGGAATTCAAGTACTTCTGCTCACCCGACCTAGAATTCCTTACAATAAACTGCCGGCCATTTTACCTACCAAGAGAATTCCTGTCAGTTATAGTCACAGCTGTGTACATTCCCCCTCAAGCAGACACCAAGACGGCCATCAAGGAACTTCACTGGAATATATGCAAACTGGAAACCATATATCCTGAGGATGCATTTATTGTAGCTGGGGATTTTAACAAAGCAAATTTGAGAACAAGGCCACCTAAATTCCACCAGCATATTGATTGCGCTAAGCGCATGGGCAAGACCCTCGACCACTGCTACTCTAACTTCTGCGATGAATACAAAGCCCTCCACYGCCCTCCCTTCAGCAAATCCGACCACGACGCCATCTTGCTCCTACCGTCCTATAGGCAGAAACTCAAACAGGATGTACCAGTGACGAGAACCATTCAACACTGGTCCGGAAGCCACGCTTCAAGATTGTTTTGATCACGCGAGCTGGAATATGTTCCGGTCAGCCTCAGAGAACAACATCGACCTATACGCTGCGTTTATAAAGAAGTGCATTGGAGATGTTGTACCCACTGTGACTATTAAAACCTACCCTAACCAGAAACTGTGGATAGATGGCACCATTCGTGCAAAACTGAAAGCGCGATCCACCGCATTTAAACATGGAAAGAGGTCTGGGAATTGTTCCTGTACCCAAGAAGGCAAAGATAACTGAAATAAATTAAGTGTCATCATGAAGTGCTTTGAGAGACTAGTCAAGGATCATATCACCTCCACCTTACAAGCCACCCTAGACCCACTTCAGTTTGCATACCGCCCCAACAGGTCCACAGACGACGCAATCGCCATCACACTGCACACTGCCCTATCCCATCTGGACAAAAGGAATACCTATGTAAGAATGCTGTTCATTGACTACAGCTCAGCATTCAACACCATAGTACCCTCCAAGCTCATCATCAAGCTGGAGGCCCTGGGTCTCAACCCAGCCCTGTGCAATTGGAACCTGGACTTTCTGACTGGCTGCCCCCACGTGGTGAAGGTAGGAAACAACATCTCCATTTCTCTGACTCTCAACACTGGGACCCCACAAGGGTGTGTGCTCAGCCCCATCATGTACTCCCTGTTCACCCATGACTGCGTGGCCATGCACGCCTCCAACTCAATCATCAAGTTTGCAGACAACACAACAGTAGTGGGCTTGATTACCAACAACGACAAGACAGCCTACAGGGAAGAGGTGAGGGCACTCGGAGTGTGGTGTCAGGAAAACAACCTCTCACTCAACATCAACAAAACAAAGGAGATGATCGTGGACTTCAGGAAACAGCAGAGAGCACCCCCATATCCACATCGAAGGGACAGCAGTGGAGAAGGTGGAAAGTTATAAGTTCCTAGGCTTACACATCACAGACAAACTGAAATGGTCCACCCACACAGACAGTGTGGTGAAGAAGGCGCAACAGCGCATCTAATTTGGCTTGTCACCCAAAACCCTGACAAACTTTTACAGATGCACAATCAAGAGCATCCTGTTGGGCTGTATCACAGCTTGGTACGGCAATTGCACCGCCCTCAACCTGCAAGTCTCTCCAAAGGGTGGTGCACAACGCCATCAGAAGTTAACCAGCTAATTAGATACTAGCTATTTAGTCATTGTTAGCCACTGCTAGCAGCCTTTACCTTCTGCACAGGCACCAACCATTCTTTTTAGCCTGGATAATACCTACCAGCCTCGGACTGTTTTTCTACACTACAATGCCGGATTCCTGCCGTAAACCCTGGACCATTASTCCTGATCATCACAGCTAGCTAGCTGCCACCGAGTGACCCAGCCCCGAAGCTAGCCCTGAGCCAGGCCCACCTCCCGGCCTACTCTGTGATTACCCGGCTACCCAGCCGATGCCTCCCAGACACGGCTAGAATCCACTACTCCACCGGATACTTGCCGTAAGCTCTGGACCTTTGCAGCGGATTATYGCTGCTAGCTAGCTGCTACTAAGTGGCAATAGTGGCTAAAGCTAGCACCTCCCGGCTAGCAAACAAAATTACTACAACTACAATACTTCTTTAGCCATCTGGCCCGGACCCTTTGTCGACACGGCGCCCGGCCGTGCCACCACGACTGGTCCACAGACGTAATTCCATCTGCAGTGCCCTCAACCGGCCGTTGCCGGACGTCTGAGCAGACGCTTCTACTTACCCCGGCCTGCTAACTTTAAACGCTGTGTCTCCCGCRTGCTGGCGTAGTAACGACTACCCCGCGGCTTCCCTGTTCCATCTATTGCTGTTCACTGAACCATATGATCACTTGGCTACATAGCTGATGCCTGCTGGACTGTTCATTTATCAAGGTACTCCATTTTGTTTATTTTTTTTGTTTATCTGTCAGCCCTAGCACCGAACTCAGGCCCTGTGTCTAGTTAACCGACTCTCTCTGCCCATTCATCGCCATTTTACCTGTTGTTGTTGTCTTAGCTAGCTCTCCCAATCAACACCTGTGATTGCTTCATGCCTCGCTTTATGTCTCTGTCAAATGTCAATATGCCTTGTATACTGTTGTTTAGGATAGTTATCATTGTTTTAATTTACAGTGGAGCCCCTAGTCCCACTCTACATGCCTCAGATTCCTCCTTTGTCCCACCTCCCACACATGCGGTGACCTCACCCAGTATAACCAGCACGTCCAGAGATGCAACCTCTCTTATCATCACTCAGTGCCTGGGCTTACCTACATTTACATTTACATTTAAGTCATTTAGCAGACGCTCTTATCCAGAGCGACTTACAAATTGGTGCATTCACCTTATGATATCCAGTGGAACAACCACTTTACAATAGTGCATCTAACTCTTTTAAGGGGGGGGGGTTAGAAGGATTACTTTATCCTATCCTAGGTATTCCTTAAAGAGGTGGGGTTTCAGGTGTCTCCGGAAGGTGGTGATTGACTCCGCTGACCTGGCGTCGTGAGGGAGTTTGTTCACCATTGGGGTGCCAGAGCAGCGAACAGTTTTGACTGGGCTGAGCGGGAACTGTACTTCCTCAGAGGTAGGGAGGCGAGCAGGCCAGAGGTGGATAAACGCAGTGCCCTTGTTTGGGTGTAGGGCCTGATCAGAGCCTGAAGGTACGGAGCTGCCGTCCCCTCAACAGCTCCGTAGGCAAGCACCATGGTCTTGTAGCGGATGCGAGCTTCAACTGGAAGCCAGTGGAGAGAGCAGAGGAGCGGGGTGACGTGAGAGAACTTGGGAAGGTTGAACACCAGACGGGCTGCGGCGTTCTGGATGAGTTGTAGGGGTTTAATGGCACAGGCAGGGAGCCCAGCCAACAGCGAGTTGCAGTAATCCAGACGGAGAGACAAGTGCCTGGATTAGGACCTGCGCCGCTTCCGTGTGAGGCAGGGTCGTACTCTGCTAATGTTGTAGAGCATGAACCTACAGGAACGGGTCACCGCCTTGATGTTAGTTGAGAACGACAGGGTGTTGTCCAGGATCACGCCAAGGTTCTTAGCACTCTGGGAGGAGGACACAATGAGTTGTCAACCGTGATGGCGAGATCATGGAACGGGCAGTCTTCCCCGGGAGGAAGACAGCTCCGTCTTGCCGAGGTTCAGCTTGAGGTGGTGATCCGTCATCCACACTGATATGTCTGCAAGACATGCAGAGATGCGATTCGCCACCTGGTTATCAGAAGGGGGAAAGGAGAAGATTAATTGTGTGTCGTCTGCATAGCAATGATAGGAGAGACCATGTGAGGATATGACAAGAGCCAAGTGACTTGGTGTATAGCGAGAATAGGAGAGGCCTAGAACAGAGCCCTGGGGGACACCAGTGGTGAGAGCACGTGGTGCGGAGACAGATTCTCGCCACACCACCTGGTAGGAGCGACCTGTCAGGTAGGACGCAATCCAAGCGTGGGCCGCGCCGGAGATGCCCAACTCGGAGAGGGGTGGAGAGGAGGATCTGATGGTTCACAGTATCAAAGGCAGCCGATAGGTCTAGAAGGATGAGAGCAGAGGAGAGAGAGTTAGCTTTAGCAGTGCGGAGCGCCTCCGTGACACAGAGAAGAGCAGTCTCAGTTGAATGACTAGTCTTGAAACCTGACTTGAAACCTGACTCTCTTCTGAGAGAGATAGCAGGAGAGCTGGCCAAGGACGGCACGTTCAAGAGTTTTGGAGAGAAAAGAAAGAAGGGATACTGGTCTGTAGTTGTTGACATCGGAGGGATCGAGTGTAGGTTTTTTTCAGAAGGGGTGCAACTCTCGCTCTCTTGAAGACGGAAGGGACGTAGCCAGCGGTCAAGGATGAGTTGATGAGCGAGGTGAGGTAAGGTAGAAGTCTCCGGAAATGGTCTGGAGAAGAGAGGAGGGGATAGGGTCAAGCGGACAGGTTGTTGGGCAGCCGGCCGTCACAAGACGCGAGATTTCATCTGGAGAGAGAGGGGAGAAAGAGGTCAAAGCACAGGGTAGGGCAGTGTGAGCAGAACCAGCGGTGTCGTTTGACATAGCAAACGAGGATCGGATGTCGTCGACCTTCTTTTCAAAATGGTTGACGAAGTCATCCGCAGAGAGGGAGGAGGGGGGGGGGGGGAGGAGGATTCAGGAGGAGGAGAAGGTGGCAAAGAGCTTCCTAGGGTTAGAGGCAGATGCTTGGAATTTAGAGTGGTAGAAAGTGGCTTTAGCAGCAGAGACAGAAGAGGAGAATGTAGAGAGGAGGGAGTGAAAGGATGCCAGGTCCGCAGGGAGGCGAGTTTTCCTCCATTTCCGCTCGGCTGCCCGGAGCCCTGTTCTGTGAGCTCGCAATGAGTCGTCGAGCCACGGAGCAGGAGGGGAGGACCGAGCCGGCCTGGAGAATAGGGGACATAGGGAGTCAAAGGATGCAGAAAGGGAGGAGAGGAGGGTTGAGGAGGCAGAATCAGGAGATAGGTTGGAGAAGGTTTGAGCAGAGGGAAGAGATGATAGGATGGAAGAGGAGAGAGTAGCGGGGGAGAGAGAGCGAAGGTTGGGACGGCGCGATACCATCCGAGTAGGGGCAGTGTGGGAAGTGTTGGATGAGAGCGAGAGGGAAAAGGATACAAGGTAGTGGTCGGAGACTTGGAGGGGAGTTGCAATGAGTTTAGTGGAAGAACAGCATCTAGTAAAGATGAGGTCAAGCGTATTGCCTGCCTTGTGAGTAGGGGGAAAGGTGAGAGGGTGAGGTCAAAAGAGAGAGGAGTGGAAAGAAGGAGGCAGAGAGGAAATGAGTCAAAGGTAGACGTGGGGAGGTTAAAGTCACCCAGAACTGTGAGAGGTGAGCCATCCTCAGGAAAGGAACTTATCAAGGCGTCAAGCTCATTGATGAACTCTCCAAGGGAACCTGAAGGGCGATAAATGATAAGGATGTTAAGCTTGAAAGGGCTGGTAACTGTGACAGCATGGAATTCAAAGGAGGCGATAGACAGATGGGTCAGGGGAGAAAGAGAGAATGTCCACTTGGGAGAGATGAGGATCCAGTGCCACCACCCGCTGACCAGAAGCTCTCGGGGTGTGCGAGAACACGTGGGCAGACGAGGAGAGAGCAGTAGGAGTAGCAGTGTTATCTGTGGTAATCCATGTTTCCGTCAGTGCCAAGAAGTCGAGGGACTGGAGGGAAGCATAGGCTGAGATGAACTCTGCCTTGTTGGCCGCAGATCGGCAGTTCCAGAGGCTGCCGGAGACCTGGAACTCCACGTGGGTCGTGCACGCTGGGACCACCAGGTTAGAGTGGCAGCGGCCACGCGGTGTGAAGCGTTTGTATGGTCTGTGCAGAGAGGAGAGAAGAGGGATAGACAGACACATAGTTGACAGGCTACAGAAGAGGCTACGCTAATGCAAAGGAGATTGGAATGACAAGTGGACTACACGTCTCGAATGTTCAGAAAGTTAAGCTTACGTTGCAAGAAATCTTATTGACTAAAATGATACAGTACTGCTAGATGGTGAAGTAGGCTAGCTAGCAGTGGCAGCGTTGTTGTTGACTTTGTTTTGAAAGTGTAGCTGGCTAGGTAACCTCGATAACTGGCTAGGTAACCTCGATAATTACTCTAAACTACACAATTATTTGGATACAAAGACAGCAAAGACAAATATGTAGCTAGCTAACACTACACTAATCAAGTCGTTCCGTTGTAATGTAATAGTTTCTACAGTGCTGCTATTCGGTAGAAGTTGGCTAGCTGGCTAGCTAGCAGTGTTGACTAGGTAGGAGAACGGTGGCGCGGCGGACGAATATAGCTGGCTAGCTAACCTCGATAATTACTCTAAACTACACAATTATCTTAGAATACAAAGACAGCAAAGACAACTATGTAGCTAGCTAACACTACACTAATCAAGTCGTTCCGTTGTAATGTAATAGTTTCTACAGTGCTGCTATTCGGTAGAGGTTGGCTAGCTGGCTAGCTAGCAGTGTTGACTACCGTTAGAAGGACGAAAATAGCTGGCTAGCTAACCTCGATAATTACTCTAAACTACAACAATTATCTTTGATACAAAGACGGCTATGTAGCTAGCTAAGAAAAAATTGCTAAGATCAAACAAATCAAACCGTTGTACTGTAATGAAATGAAATGAAATCTACCTGTGGAGCGAAGCGAAGTGCGACTACTCGCTCCAACCCGGAAGTGCTATACTCCGCTGTACTGCACCCCACCATACCCCTGTCTGCACATTATGCCCTGAATCTATTTTACCACGCCCAGGAATCTGCTCCTTTTATTCTCTGTCCCCAACGCACTAGATGACCAGTTTTGATAGCCTTTAGCTGTGTACCTCATCCTACGGGTGATGTTCCTCGGGTGATGTGGAGATTAACCCAGCGTGTCCCCGGACTCTCATTTGTTGACTTCTGTAATCGAAAAAGCCTTGGTTTACATTCATGTTAACATCAGAAGCCTCCTCCCTAAGTTTGTTTATACTCACTGCTTTAGCACACTCCGCCAACCCTGATGTCCTTGCCGTGTCTGAATCCTGGCTTAGGAAGCCACCAAATATTCTGAAGATTTCCATACCAATACAGAACATTTTCCGTCAAGATAGAATGCCAAAAGGGGGAGGAGTTGCAATCTACTGCAGAGATTGCTTGCAAAATTCTGTCATACTTTCCAGGTCTATGCCCAAACAGTTCGAGCTTCTAATTTTAAATGTTTTTTCCCCAGAAACAAGTCTCTCACTGTTGCCCGACTGTTATAGACCCCCCTCAGCTCCCAGCTGTGCCCTGGACACCATATGTGAATTGATTGCCCCTCATCTATCTTCAGAGTTCATTCTGTTAAGGTGACCTAAATTGGGATATGCTTAACACCCCGGCAGTCCTACAATCTAAGCTAGATGCCCTCAATCTCACACAAATCATCAAGGAACCACCAGGTACAACCCTAACTGTTAAACATGGGCACCCTCATAGATATTATCCTGACAACTTGTCCTCCAAACACCTCTGCTGTTTTCAACCAGGATCTCAGTGATCACTTGCCTCATTGCTTGCATCCGCTATGGGGTCCGTGGTCAAACGACCAACCCTATCACTGCAAACGCTCCCTAAAACACTTCTGCTAGCAGGCCTTTCTAATCGACCTGGCCCGGGTATCCTGGAAGGATATTGACCTCATACCGTCAGTCGAGGATGCCTGGTCGTTCTTTAAAAGTAATTTCCTCACCATCTTAAATAAGCATGCCCCTTTCAAAAAATGTAGAACTAAGAACAGATATAGCCCTTGGTTCACGCCAGACCTGACTGCCCTTAACCAGCACAAAAACATCCTGTGGCGGACTGCAATAGCATTGAATAGTCCCCGCAATATGCAACTGTTCAGGGAGGTCAGGAACCAATACACGCAGTCAGTCAGGAAAGCAAAGGCTAGCTTTTTCAAACAGAAAACTCCAAAACATTTTGGGACACTTTAAAGTCCATGGAGAACAAGAGCACCTCCTCCCAGCTGCCCACTGCACTTAGGCTAGGTAACACGGTCACCACCGATAAATCCATGATAATCGAACATTTCAAAAAGCATTTCTCTACGGCTGGCCATGCTTTCCTCCTGGCTACCCCAACCCCGGCCAACAGCCTCCCCCCCCCACCACCACACCACACACACAGCTACTTGCCCGAGCCTCCCCAGCTTCTCCTTCACCCAAATCCAGATAGCAGATGTTCTGAAAGAGCTGCAAAACCTGGACCCTTACAGATCAGCTAGGCTAGACAATCTGGACCCTCTCTTTCTAAAATTATCCGTCGCCATTGTTGCAATCCCTATTACCAGTCTGTTCAACCTCTCTTTTGTATCGTCCGAGATCCCTAAAGATTGGAAAGCTGCCGCGGTCATCCCCCTCTTCAAAGGGGGTGACACTCTAGACCCAAACTGTTATAGGCCTATATCTATCCTGCCCTGCCTCTCTAAAGTCTTCGTAAGCAAAGTTAATAAACAGATCACTGACCATTTCGAATCCCACCGTACCTTCTCCGCTGTGCAATCCGGTTTGCGAGCTGGTCACGGGTGCACCTCAGCCACGCTCAAGGTCCTACACGCTATCATAACCGCCATCAATAAAAGACAGTACTGCGCAGCTGTTTTCATCGACCTGGCCAAGACTTTCGACTCTGTCAATCACCGTATTCTTATCGGCAGACTCAACAGCCTTGGTTTCTCAAGTGAATGCCTCGTCTGGTTCACCAACTACTTCGCAGATAGAGTTCAGTGTGTCAAATCGGAGGGCCTGTTGTCCGGACCTCTGGCAGTCTCTATGGGGGTACCACAGGGTTCAATTCTCGGGCCGACTCTTTTCTCTGTTTATATCAATGATGTCGCTCTTGCTGCGGGTGATTCCCTGATCCACCTCTACGCCGACAACACCATTCTGTATACATCTGGCCCTTCTTTGGACACTGTGTTAACTAACCTCCAAACGAGCTTCAATGCCATAAAACACTCCTTCCGTGGCCTCCAACTGCTCTGAAATGCAAGTAAAACCAAATGCATGTTTTTCAACCGTTTGCTGCCCGCACCCGCCCGCCCGACTAGCATTACTACCCTGGACAGTTCTGACCTAGAATATGTGGACAACTACAAATACCTAGGAGTCTGGCCATACTGTAAACTCTCCGTCCAGACTCATATTAAACATCTCCAATCCAAAATCAAATCTAGAATTGACTTTCTATTTCGCAACAAAGCCTTCTTCACTCAAAGCCTCCTCAAACTTACCCTCGTAAAACTGACTATCCTACCGATCCTCGACTTCGGCGATGTCATCTACAAAATAGCTTTCAATACTCTACTCAGCAAACTGTATGCAGTCTATCACAGTGCCATCCGTTTTGTTACCAAAGCCCCTTATACCACCCACCACTGCGACCTGTATGCTCTAGTCGGCTGGCCCTCGCTACATATTCATCGTCAGACCCACTGGCTCCATGTCATCTATAAGTCTTTGCTCAGTAAAGCTCCGCCTTTTCTCAGCTCACTGGTCACGATAACAACACCCACCCGTAGCACGCGCTCCAGCAGGTATATCTACTGGTCATCCCAAAAGCCATCACCTCCTTTGGCTGCCTTTCCTTCCAGTTTCTCTGTGCCAGTGACTGGAACGAATTGCAAAAATCGCTGAAGCTGGAGACTTATAATTTCCCTCACTAACTTTAAACATCAGCTATCTGAGCAGCTAACCGATCGCTGCAGCTGTACATAGTCCATCTGTAAATAGCCCACCCAATCTACCTACCTCATCCCCATATTGTTTTAATTTCACTTTTCTTCTTTTGCACACCAGTATCTCTACTTGCACATCATCATCTGCTATTTATCACTCCAGTTTTAATCTGCTAAATTGTAATTACTTTGCTACTATGGCTTATTTATTGCCTACCTCCTCACGCCATTTGCACACACTGTATATAGACTTTCTTTTTTTCTATTGTGTTATTGACTGTACGCTTGTTTATTCCATGTGTAACTCTGTGTTGTTGTTTTGTGTCGCCTCCTTTGCTTTGCTTTATCTTGGCCAGGAACAGTTGTAAATGAGAACTTGTTCTCAACTAGCTACCTGGTTAAATAAAGGGAAAAAAAAATAAAAAAATCTTGGGGGAAAACTACATGCCCTCCAATACACCTACAGCACCCGGTGTCACAGGAAGGCAAAAAGATCATCAAGGACATTAACCACCCGAGCCACTGCTGTTCACACCATTACCATTCAGAAGGCGAGGTCAGTACAGGTGCATCAAGACTGGGACCGAGAGACTGAAAAACAGCTTCTATCTCAAGGCCATCAGACTGCTAAACAGGATCACTAACTCAGAGAGGCTGCTGCCTACATGGAGACCCAATCACTGCCACTTTAATAAATGGATCACTAGTCACTTTATGCAATGCCACTCTAAATAATACACTTTAATAATGTTTACATATCTTACATTACTCATATCACATGTATATACTGTATTTTACATCTATTGCACCTTGCCTATGCCTCTCAGCCATCACTCATCCATATACTTATATGTACAATATTCTCCTTCACCCCTTTAGATTTGTGTGTATTAGGTTATTGTTGGGGAATTGTTAGATTACTTTTTTAGATATTACTGCACTGTCAGAACTAGAAAGCACAAGCATTTTGTTACACTCAACATAATATCTGGCAACCAGGGTTACAATTCCTGCAGTCATCTTAAAGGGGCAATCTGCAGTAGCTACATCCATTTTTGAACCTAGAAATGAATGATAAGTAGGCCTACCCATTGAGCTTAGTTCAACTGTTGTAACCATCATACCCAACATATAAGCTTGTTTATTCACTCCAATGTAAGTAAACAAAATGAATTTAAACAACACTGTATAGCCTCAAAACATGGTTAAAACTCAGCTTTTTTAATATCATGGATGGTCAGTCCTTGCAGCATAGCCCTGTCTATGAATTTGAGAGTGGTTACATGTCTCCAGCCCAGTCCATTAGCTTCTTGGCGAAATCGTGGTGAGATCGCTTTGTTTTGTTTCAGCTGCTGATCGCTGTTTTCTAGATACCATAACTTTTGATCCTCACAGCCATCTGTCAGAGTGTGTGTGTGTGTGTGTGTGTGTGCGCGCGTGCGTGTTTTGTTAACTATCCTTGTGGGTACCAGAAGTGCTCACAAGGATAGTGAAACTAGGAATTTGGGCAAGTTGGTGACATTTTTCCAGTCCCCATGAGGAAAAATGCTATTTTAGGCTTAGGGGTTGAGTTAAGGTTAGAAGTCAGGGAAATAGGATTTTGGGATGGAATCAATTATTTGGGGTGTGTGTGTGTGTGTGTGTGTGTGTGTGTGTGTGTGTGTGTGTGTGTGTGTGTGTGTGTGTGTGTGGTGTGTGTGTGTGTGTGTGTGTGTGGTGTGTGTGTGTGTTGTGTGTGTGTGGTGTGTGTGTGTTGTGTGTTGTGTGTGTGTGTGTGTGTGTGTGTGTGTGTGTGTGTGTAGACGCTGTAGGCTGCTTGGTTTGGGGCGTTTGTTTGCAATGTTTCCAAGGCAGACCTTTAGAGTGAGCAGCCTCGCCCCGGCCGAAGCAGCCGAGGACAAGACACACAAACACACACACGGACGAAAAACCCTGAGCTTTGTTTATGCTTTAGGGTCCTTCGTTGCTCAAAGAGCGAAATGGGGAAATAAAGTCATCCTTCACTCCCTAGCCACTGTTCTGCAATGTCGTCAACAAATGAAGTCAGCACCTCACACCAAACAGATGGTTTGGGGAAGAGCCCGTTGATGTAACAAACAGCTACTCTGAAGACATTTCCCTACTTACTAATCAATGCTATTCCCTCAAAGAGCTAAGCTTGTTGTCAGACTTAGGCCTATTAGGATCTGTTGATACAGGTTGATGGAATACATAGAATGGAGAGACAGTACTATTGGGCTATGTACTGTACATCTATGTTTGGTAATAGGTTTGGTAAAGGGTACATGATCCTAGTAAKAAGACACAACCAACCAACCAAAACACCTTGATCACACAGAAGCAAACAAATCATTTAACCCCCCCAAAAAACACAATCTATTTTTTATAAAATATATATTTGTCCTCTAAAACGTCTTTTTGTTTGTATAAATCCTTTATTCTTCACACCCCGGTGAAGTGTCTCTGTACGCGGCAGATAAATAGGAATTCCTAACTCCAATGGTTCATTTGTCATGGTATGAATTCCAAGGGTGGAATCTAGAAATAGCTGCAGCAATGTTCATGTGCGACGCCTGAGGCTTCCTAGCATGTAGGAGGCTTTAGTGATATTTTCTTTTTGCATATTTTGTTCTGCATTAAAAGAATTTGGGGGGGGGGGCTTTCCATTGCAAAAAAAATGTTTGTTCAGTTACAGTGCTGTAGTAGGAGGCTATGCCCATTATTGTGTTATGACATTACAGTTTCAATTTAATTGAATCCAATTTATTCTTAA
This sequence comes from Salvelinus sp. IW2-2015, assembly GCF_002910315.2. Lineage (NCBI taxonomy): Eukaryota > Metazoa > Chordata > Actinopteri > Salmoniformes > Salmonidae > Salvelinus > Salvelinus sp. IW2-2015. The sequence goes on along the minus strand of NW_019942673.1, from coordinate 182,676 downwards.
GAAAACTTTTAATTAATCACCATATGGACAGATTGTGGAGAGAAGTGGCCTCTGTGATTTTCCTTAAGGGGAAGCACAATTAAGAATATGAACTATAATGACACACAGCGATATTTACTGGAAACGTGCCGTCTCAATAGGCCTTGTATAAAAGCTATTGTCATCGCCCAGACATCGAGAAGAACAGACTCCTTGGAGAGAATATAACTCCCCGAGCAGAGGTCTCCTGAGTAGAACTACCCATGGATGGACAAACTGAAGACAGAGGAACGAAAAGGTGCCTGTAGACTGTATCTAAGGACAGTTTGCAGCTTCCATTTAAAGCTGAAAAGATGAGGAAACTGAAGAGAGGAAGCCACTTAGACTGAGTGAAATAAGAAAGTGAACGCTCCTTCACAATAAAGCATTGTATTCACCAGTACTGTTTATCTGTGACCCTGAAAACCTGTACTATTGTGGTCCAAACACACAGACCGAACTATAGCACTGTTGGATCTTGAAGGAAACTTCCATATTCACAAAAATGCTACAAAGCAATGACACACAATCCCCTGTCTGTTAGCTCGTCCAATACGGTCTGTACAATACTGCACTACAATACACTGCCTAGGACAATAAGTGCGGTGGAGAAGACTAAGCCTATGGATAATAACTGTTGAAGTGCTGTGTTCTGTACAGTACTATAGGAGTTAATGAGTCAAGGGAAATAGTTTTCAGGGAACAATCGGCAGCCTAACGACACATTCCTGTAGTGAAGGTGCAAAGCAAAGGAATAGTCAGGCGAAGGTGTAAAATGCCTGCGACACAAAAGGAGAGCTCAGAGAGAGGGGAGGAGAGGAGAGAGGAGAGAGAAGAGAGACCCAAGGAGAGGGAAAGCATTCAGGCTTGGATAACAAGAAAACAAAGGCATAGAGAAAAGAGAGAGAGGGAGTGAGACGTATAAAAGATAGGAAACAGTGTTTGGCGCAACAGAACTCATTTACAGAGTGGTGCGAGACTTGAAAGCAATTATCAGTCATCTCCCTCCTATAAACCTCTTTTYGCTCGCTTTGTTTTGGCCTTTGTTTTTCTCAAGGACATATTCATTATTTCAGATGAGACCCATTTGGGTCTAGATGAAGAATTTMTATTCCACTCTCTCAGATCGCAGGTCTTGTGATGTTCCTTCTGCATCTGAAGGGAGAATGAAAACACATTTGAAAGCGCTTGATGAAAGTACGTGTTTGTGTTTTGGTAACGCCGCTTCCGTTCCTCAACGTTTTTCCTCTCTTTCTCTTTCCCCCTTTTCAGGAGTCTGATATTTGATATTCAACCTCCCTGGTTTCCTCTACCTTTGGAGGGGAATGTTATTTTAATATCTCGCTCTTTTTCAACCTTTCCGACCCGACGAAGCCTGTATATCCGTGTTTGAAAAGGCTTTTGAAACCAGGCCACACATTCTTCCGAGTGCTGAAAGGAAAAGGCGTCCATTGATCACAGCTGCCGAACAAAACAGCGCTAACAAATGGTAAACAACAGCCTGAGAAGTCTTTCGTGACCGATGGAGATGTCACCGGGCCAAAGAGCAGGCTTCTGAACACACCAGGGCTATTCCTCCTGGGTCACAATGGCATCCACATGGAGTCATACTGCCGGAGTCATCACAGGGCCCGAACGCACACACACTCCCACATACACACGCACACACACTTGCACGCTTGCTAGCGTGCATGCACGTGTACGCGCGCGCACACACCCACAAAAGCCTTCAAGAGTGCTGCATTCCACACTTAATTGACAATCCAGCAAAGTGCACCCTGTAAAGTAAACTTCTCAGAGTTGCGCGTCGTCCAATCAACAGCCAAGGCTAGGTCTCTAGGGTTCTGGAGTCCCCGCCCTCTAGATTTGGGCACAGATGACCTACTGTCCCACCAACACTGGGCGCGCACATACATACACACATAAGCACACACACACACACACACACACACACACACACACACACACGCACACAGTCACACACACACACCACGCAAGCATATGTAGCCTCTCTCTACTCTTCACAGCTCCATAATATTTGGACTTTCCTTACAGCACAGTGTGTGTGACCTTGACACAAGTCATACATATAWAAAAAAAAATCCTCTCACTGTCAACTGCGTTTATTTTCAGCAAACTTAACATGTGTAAATATTTGTATGAACATAACAAGATTCAACAACTGAGACATAAACTGAACAAGTTCCACAGACACGTGACTAACAGAAATTGAATAATCTCACAGCAAGAACTGGCAAATCTGGTGCAATCTGGTGCAATCCATGAGGAGGAGATGCACTGCAGTACTTAACAAAGGGGGGTCAAAAGTAACAGTCAGTATCTGATGTGGCCACCAGCTGCATTAAGTACTGCAGTGCATCTCCTCCTCATGGATTGCACCAGATTTGCCAGTTCTTGCTGTGAGATGTTACCTCACTCTTCCACCAAGGCACCTGCAACTTCCCAGACATTTCTGGGGGGAATGGCCCTAGCCCTCATTACACCGAGTACAGGCCTCGGTGTAATGATCATTCCTTTGACGATAAACATGAATCCGACCATCACCCCTGGTGAGACAAAACCGCGGCTCATCAGTGAAGAGCACTTTTTGCCAGTCCTGTCTGGTCCAGCGACAGTGGGTTTGTGTCCATAGGCGACGTTGTTGCCGGTGATGTCTGATGAGGACCTGCCTTACAACTGGCCTACAAACCCTCGGTCCAGCCTCTCTCAGCCTATTGCGGACAGTCTGTACCTGTCCCGCAGGTGTGATGTTCGTTTGTACCTATCCTGTGCAGGTGTTGTTACACGTGGTCTGCCACTGCGAGGACAATCAGCTATCCGTCCTGTTTCCCTGTAGCGTTGTCTTAGGCGTCTCACAGTACGGACATTGCAATTTATTGCCCTGGCCACATCTGCAGTCCTCATGCATCCTTGCAGCATGCCTAAGGCACGTTCACACAGATGTGCATCTTTCTTTTAGTGTTTTTCAGAGTCAGTAGAAAGGCCTCTCTAGTGTCCTAAGTTTTCATAACTGTGACCTTAATTGCTTACCGTCTGTAAGCTGTTAGTGTCTTAACGACCGTTCCACAGGTGCATGTTCATTAATTGTTTAAGGTTCATTGAACAAGCATGGGAAACAGTGTTTAAACCCTTTACAATTAAGATCTGTGAAGTTATTTGGATTTTTATGAATTATCTTTGAAAGACAGGGTCCTGAAAAAGGGACATTTTAGTAACTTTAACTTGAAAAAAGATTTGTTACTGTGTTTTTATTTATTTTCTAGAGAAGGTGGTTTTAAAACGCTAATGCATCACATAGGAGTAATAGGAGGAAGACATATTTAGGCCAAAAAAAAATGTAAAAATGAGAACGTTTACAAAGTGGGTTACTAAGGTTACTGAAATTGATGTTTTTGGATTAGGAATCTTTCAAGCACTCTACACATACAAAATACAAAAACCTTTCTATCTATTTTCTTCTCCTCTCTTCTGGTATCTTCTGTCTCTATATATGTAGAAGCATGAGTACATTTAGACTAAATCAATAACTTTCAATGAAGGGAAAATGATCTTGTTGGAACATTGGAATTACACGATCAAAGAAATGTCAGCGCAGTAATGTATAAATAACATGAACAAATAAATAATGTTATCATTTTAGATGCATTATGTTGATTACAGTGACACCTGCCAATCAATGAACACATATAGTAACATCTCTTTTATGTTCTGTGTGGAGACCTGTTTTTTCTCTGGTAGTTAAAGCAGGATAAATGTGTGGTAAATAACCCATAGGTAAATAACCATAGAGATACAACATATTATGATGTGTACTATCTAATTATGTGAGACTGAACAACACTTGCTTTGCCTCATAGTATATTTCCCTCCATTTTGTCTGAAACAAAAATKTGCATTTTGGGGCACAATTTCGCACCTGGTCTCTAAAGTAAAATATATTTTAAAGGAATGTCTAGAATTATTTAAATGTTCTATTCTATCATGTCTGCCATATTGTATTTTGCCCTGTGTTTTGAACTTGTACAGTGTTTAGATATATTATCACAATTCTCAGTAAAACAACTCAAAATTAATGAATTAATCTAGGTTGATCCGTTATATTTATAAGTATTTAATCCAGATATTAAAAGCTAAATTGTTAAGAGGATGTGAATTGGAGTTTAATTATTGTAGTGCATTAGAATCTCTCATATCTAACAACTGAAGAATATATTGATTACATTCATGTGGACTTTTTACTTGTGCTCAAATGTACCAAATTATCAATTGTAAATATATCCTTTCTATTGAGGCGATTGTGATATTATGCCGTCAATATTCAGAGGTATCTAGATAAGTGTTCATTAAAGGTCTGCCTTAAGATCGATCTATCTCAAGTTTAGTCACATCGGCCAAATGATAAGACCTAAACATTTTTGCAAAGCTCACTGCTACCATCTGGCGGAAAAACTGGGAAATTTACAATTTGTGTGTTGAAAAAGAATTCCTCGTGCACTCGGTCAGTATGACTATGGGTGCAGCAGGCATAAGTTTTCTTAGAAATGTTATCTTCCTCTCTGACTCACAGACCGAATCACTTTTATGTAACGGGACTGTGTGTGTGTGTGTGTGTGGTGTGTGTGTGTGTGTGTGTGTGTGTGTGTGTGGTGTGTGTTGTGTGTGTGTGGTGTGTGTGTGTGTGTGTTGTGTGTGCTGTGTGTGTGTGTGTGTGTGTGGTGTGTGGTGTGTGTGTGTGTGTGTGTGTGTGGTGTTGTGGTGTGTGTGTGTTGTGTGTGTGTGTGGGGCTGCTGAGTGGAAGAAGGCTCCATAATAATGGCTGGAACAGAATAAATGGAATGGCATCAAACACATGGAAACCAGGTGGAATGGATTTAATAACATTCCACCTATACCTCTCCAGTCATTACCATGAGCACGTCCTCCCCAATTAAGGTGCCACCAACCTCCTGTGGTGTGTGTGTGTGTGCTTTTTATCAAGCAACTGTTTCCTGCCTTCTGTCTACCTATTCTCCTGTTCCCCGACTCCCACAATGCCCTGCTGTCCATTTGGCCCCCCTCCACTTTGCCAGAATGCTCCTGTGAGCTCCTGACGTATCTCACCATCCCAGCTCCTAGGCCACACACACACACACACATACACACACACACATACACACATACACACACACAGCCCTCTTGAGCCAGACAGAGAGGGCAGAGAGAACATGTCGTATGTGATGTGGATTGTGTTTAATGTAGTCTTGTTGGGTGCAATCTGATTGGTTTCACAGCAGAAGGCCCCACAGTGTCCCCTCCGTAAGTCTGTGTCAACAGCCCTTTCGCTCAGTCCTCACAGGGACTGGAGATATGTCACTCCACAGGAAGTGTGTGTGTGTGTGTGTTTGGGGCAGGGTGTGTGTGTACGTGTGTGTGCGCACACACGTTCGTGTGTCACTACTAATGATGACTAGAACACTGGAGGCGTTCAGCGTTGAGTGGCTAGGGAAATTAGTCCCACGAATATGTATGAGCAAAACAATTAAAAAATAAAAACAATTATAGCAAGTTTATCTAATATGAGAGTCACTGGTAACGGATTTTACCAAGCGGTTCTTTTGCTAATACTGTAATTGCGAGGCAGCATTCATATTGGTGATCGGCAGCTCAGGGGCCTTACAGTGCATTCATACAATACTAAACCGCTGTTGGCTAAACAATGTGGCTACACTGGTAATAGTACAAGCTGAGTGGCTTACAATACAGCTATGTTGTTGCTGATGGATCCCACAACAGGGACAAACAAACTCCTGACAAAGGGGTTTAACTATTCGTCCGTCATCAATAGTGTCAGCACCACACTCTGTTAATCTCACAGTAGATGCGAGAATAGCAGAGTTGAGATTAGCCCCCGAGGCCTGTGAGAGAGGGAGAGAGAGAGAGAGAGAGAGAGAGAGAGAGAAGAGAGGAGAGAGAGAGAGAGAGAAGAGAGAGAGAGAGAGAGAGAGAGAGAGGAGAGAGGAGAGAGAGAGAGAAGAGAAGAGAGAGGAGAGAGAGAGGAGAGAGAGAGAGAAGAGAGAGAGAGAGAGAGAGAGAGAGGAGAGAGAGAGAGAGAGAGAGAGAGAGAGAGAGGAGAGAGAGAGAGAGTAGAGAGTGATGAGGTCTGTAATGCGAGAAACGGACAGAGCGAGGGAGCGAAAGAGCGAGAGAACGAGAGAGCGAAAGAGAGATTGAGATAGAGAGTAACAGCTCTGGAGGCAAAGCCTGTTTGATCCTGAGGGGATCGGAGGGGATGTAAGACGTTTGAAGCTGACAACCCCTTTGTGATGATAACACCATGTTTTTATTGTAGCGCTTTATTTCCCCACTCTTCCTCCATCCCTCCACCGATCCAATC
>NW_019942673.1:166096-169844 GCF_002910315.2 Salvelinus sp. IW2-2015 | reverse complement strand
TCCATCTCTCTATTGTATTAAGCCCTTCCAGACGGAAGCTCCCTGTATTGTAACGTCAGCGCTAATCTGAAACGATATCTTTAGCTGTCTGAGTTTATGAACAGCTGTTGGTATTGTGAGAGCCATGTTAATCTGGTTCAGTATCTTTAGCCCGTCATTTAGTGCTTTGATCCTTTCCCATTATGGTGTGGCCTCTGTTTCTCTCTCTCTCACACACACACACACACACACACACACACACACACACACACACACACACTGGCTGTCGATCTGTGGTGGAATCTTTCCACATGGATGAAGATAAAATCTCCATTATCGGCCATCTATTAGTAGATGTAAAATAATCTCTGTTTGTGCATCGAGATCTAATGAGTTGTTGCACCTTTTTAAAGCTGTTCAGAAAGAGGATTGACACACTAGGCTTCTGTACTGTATTATCTCTGTACAGTTATAGATAGCCTAGCGGTTAAGAGCTTTGGGCCAGTAACTGAAAGGTCGCTGGTTTAAGTCCCCGAGCCGACTAGGTGTAAAATCTGTTGACGTGCACTTGAGCTAAGGCACTTAACCCTAATTGCTTCTGTAAGTTGTTCTGGATAAGAGTGTCTGCTAAATGACTGAAATGTAAAATAATGCCATGTCAGTTGACTCTAAAGATGTTAACAGCAATGTTTACAGCAATGACAGCAACCGATTGTGATTTCCGATTGTGATTTTTTGTTCATTTATTTGCGTTGTTTGTAACTTATGTTTTTACTTATTTTGTACATAATGTTGCCGCTACCGTCTCTTATGACCAAAAATATCTTCTGGACATGAGGAATGCGATTACTCACCACAGACTGGCAGAATCCTTTTTTTCTTTTGACGAGTCTGACGAGGCCGACATGAACGATATACTGCTTTCTCTGGAACAGGCCCAGATCCCCGTGATTTGCGTGAGGCGGAGAAAAAGGGGCCGGAGGGCGGGCTGCCTTCTGAGAATTCGTAGGCGGTTTTTGTAAATAACAGCTGGTGCACGATATCTAATGAAGTCTCGAGCTATTGCTCGCCTGAGGTAGAGTATCTCATGATAAACTGTAGACCACACTACCTACCTAGAGAGTTTTCATCTGTATTTTTCGTAGCTGTTTACATACCACCACAGTCAGAGGCTGGCACTAAGACAGCATTGAATGAGCTGTATTCCGCCATAAGCAAACAAGAAAGYGCACACCCAGAGGCGACACTCCTAGTAGCCAGGGACTTTAATGCAGGGAAACTTAAATCCGTTTTACCAAATTTCTATCAGCATGTTAAATGTACAATCAGAGGGGGAAAAAACTCTGAACCACCTTTACTCCACACACAAAGACACGTACAAAGCTCTCCCCCGCTCTCCATTTGGCAAATCTGACCATAATTCTATCCTACTTATTCCTGCTTACCATCAAACATTAAAAGAGGAAGTACTAGTGACTAAACGACTACCAACCCGTAGCACTCACGTCTGTAGCCATGAAGTGCTTCAAAAGGCTGGTCATGGCTCACATCAACACCATTATCCCAGAAACCCTAGACCCTCTACAATTTGCATACCGCCCCAAAAGATCCACAGATGATGCAATCTCTATTGCACTCCACACTGCCCTTTCCCACCTGGACAGAAGGAACACCTATGTGAGAATGCTATTCATTGACTACAGCTCAGCGTTCAACACCATAGTGCTCTCAAAGCTCATCAATAAGCTAAGGACCCTGGGACTAAACACCTCCCTCTGCAACTGGATCCTGAACTTCCTGACGGGCTGATCCCAGGTGGTAAGGGTAGGTAACATTACATCTGCCACGCTGATTCTCAACACAGGGGCCCCTCAGGGTGCGTGCTTACTCCCCTCCTGTACTCAATGTTCACTCAGGACTGCATGGCCAGGCACGACTCCAACACCATCATTAAGTTTGCAGATGACACAACAGTGGTAGGCTTGATCACCAACAACGACGAGACAGCCTATAGGGATGAGTACAGAGACCTGACCGTGTGATGCCAGGACAACAACTTCTCCCTCAACGTGATCAAGACAAAGGAGACGATTGTGGACTACAGGAAAAAGAGGACCAAGCACACTCCCATTCTCATCGATGGGGCTGCAGTGGAGCATGTTGAGAGCTTCAAGGTCCTTGGTGTCCACATCACCAACAAACTAACATGGTCCAAGCACACCAAGACAGTTGTGAAGAGGGCACGACAACACCTATTCCCCCTCAAGAGACTGAAAAGATTTGGCATGGGTCCTCAGATCATCAAAAGGTTCTACAGCTGCACCATCGAGAGCATCCTGACTGGTTGCATCACAGCCTTATTATGGCAATTGCTCGGCCTCCGACCGCAATGCACTACAGAGGGAAGTGCGAATGGCCAGTACATCACTGATCCAAGCTTCCTGCCACCCAGGACCTGTATACCAGGCGGTGTCAGAGGAAGGCTCTAAAAATTGTCAAAGACTCCAGCCACCCTAGTCATAGACTGTTCTCCCTGCTACCGCACGGCAAGTGGTACAGGAGCACCAAGTCTGGGTCCAAGAGGCTTCTAAACAGCTTCTACACCCAAGCCATAAGACTCCTGAACACATAATCAAATGGCTACCCAGCACTATGATTGCATTCGCCAATCCCCCCCCCCCCTTTACACCACTGCTACTCTGTTGTTATTATCTATGCATAGTCATTTTAATAACTCTATCTACATGTACATATTACCTCAACTTACCGGAGCCCCCACACATTGACTCTGTACCGGTACCCCTGTATATAGTCTTGCTATTGTTAATTTACTGCTGCTCTTTAATTACTTGTTTTCTTGTTTTCTTATTCTTATCCGTTTTAAGAAACTTGCATTGTTGGTTAGGGGCTCGTAAGTAAGCATTTCACTGTAAGGTCTACACCTGTTGTATTCGGCGCATGTGACTAATCACATTTGATTTGATTTGATTTGACCTGGGGTCAGAGTTGTACACGAGACTGAGAAAGCTGGAAAGTGAAATGGCTGTAAGTGAAGTGTTCAACTCATTCAAGGTCTAATTATACAGAGCAACCCTCTAACTAAGTCATCTCTGATCTCAGATGGCATCTACTACTATGAGCATAACAATAGAAAACAAGCGGTTCCTGTGCCTGATGACAGGCACAGAAACGCACGGAGCAACAAAGCCAGGCTGTGTAGAATTAACAGAAATATAAATATCACTTCATGGCTGGTGTCCCCAAATGGCACCCTATTCTCTGTGTAGCACTACTATGGCCACTCGTAGCGCACTAACCTATGGGTTATGGTCAAAAGTAGTGCACTAGACAGGGAACAGGGTGCCATTTGGGACAATATTTAATCAGTCATTAATCAGATATAAATAGTGTGAAGCCTTTAGTTGATTAATGAGGTAAGACTTGTGCTAATTACTGTTTCCTGGGCTTGTAATTAGGTTGGCAGAGATAATCAAGATGAATGAACGCTCTGACCCCCTTCTCTTCTCCCCTATAAGGCTCCAGGCATTGTTCTCTACTGGTGTGTCTGTTTTGATTCACTGCTACTGTTGCTGCTCAGTCATGTAGCATGTAGCAGCCCTCATCGTGACRCATACAATGCTCATRAAGCRTCATGCTTATGAAGCCACAGACATTACCTATCTGCTATTGTCCCATCAAAACCATGCATGGCAATAGTCTACCTCAAGTCAGTTCTTCTATGCTGCTCTTATTGTCTATTTAGATAGTA
>NW_019942673.1:137387-160386 GCF_002910315.2 Salvelinus sp. IW2-2015 | reverse complement strand
CAGTTCTTCTATGCTGCTCTTATTGTCTATTTAGATAGTACAGCTCAAATAATGTCTTACGGGTACTGTAGAAAACGCTAACATCCCCCCTTCCCTGGAGGGGAGCCCGCCCCTTATTGGCCGCCACACACCTTCATCAAACATAATCAAAAACCCAATAACGACCACCTGGAAAGAGGCGGGACATTCCCAGTAAAGGGTGCTCACCTGCATTCATTAGGCCTCTTTCCACCTACCAAACCAGTTCAACAGAGTCCTACAAATGCTTGTATAGAAAGTAAGTAATGTATGACTGTGTTCTGGCCAATGTCAAGTATATCCCTATTGTAAATGTAGCCCAACTGTATATATTGTTTGTAACTCAGTGTGCTAATTGGAGGCCGTATTAAAGCATGCATTATTGCTACAGCCTGAGTGATTTAATACTGATTAGCAACAATCCGTATTAAATCAATCAGGCTGTAGCAATAGTACATGTCATTCATCCTCAGACAAACCATGTTTTTCTGGTCATAAAACTATTTGAATAATGATGTATTGCTTGAAATGCAGTTTTTTTTAAAGTACAGTCTCTAACTGTTACAGTTAATAATAATATGTCATATGTTAAGGGATGTTTTTTTAATTTGTCATGCTTCACCAGCCTTATTTAGGTTGTTGACCCACTCTTTCATACTGCGCCTCCCCAGATGTTCCTGGAACTCTAAAATCAAGTGCCTAGGCAGCTTTTTGAGTTGGGTTTTTATTTACATTTTTGGGAAAACCCCTCAACTGGGAAACAAAATTAACTGGACCCACAAGGTAGATTACGTGACTGATACGTATAGGTTGTCTACTTCACCACTACAACTACTATGAATTTGATTATATTACTGCACTACTGGTGACCACAGTCTAATACCAACCCCACCCTTGGCTTTCCAGAGACGGTTATACTAGTTTCCTGGGACCACGGTTGGGGAACAAAACATTTTTCAATATGAAGGAGACATGTAAATTAACCTTATCAGTCCCAAGCCAATATCTGCTTTTTTCACTCATTTCATTTATCTGCTTGTACAGCCTCACATTGAGGTGTTTTRCCATATTCTTTTCAGGATGGTCTCATGGATGTTCCCCGGGACCACGATGTGACTTGAGGGCTGCCATAAAGAGAAAATGTTTTTTGTTTTGTTATTTTGGAACAACTTTACTTGTGCTAAATAAATGTAAGTTGTTTATAGTACTATTTAATCAACGAATTGTACTTCTATGTGCTAAAATGACCCCACTTAAAGTATACTATGTGTAGTTGTAAGACATTATTTGAGATGTCTTCTATACACTTACAATGTAGCGACATGGAGAGCTACTCGCAAATAGTATGAAGTACAGCAGAAGTGTCACTAGAATATCCCACGTGCACTTCAGCTTTGGTGTACTCTTTCAGTACTTCAATACAGACTTTCATCAAACTGGTCTCTTTTATATCAGTGCATTTATATGGTATTGCAGTACATTACATTGTAGTGTTATTATACTAAATCACCTTTGTGTGTGTTTATATATATATATATATAACATGTTTGACATATTTACACACTTGTACTGTAGGCCTGAGTGTTTGTCTGTTTAATTGCACTGGGATGGCTTCTGGCATTGCACACTCTCCAAGATTGTTCCAGTTGGAAGTGGTTATTGTACGTTGACCTTTTGTGTGAAATGAAAACAAGTTGACTAGCAGATATTGAATCCACAATGAACGTGTAAATTAGACAGAGCTGGAGCAATGCTGTCGTTATTTCATTCTGAAACTGCTGCTCACATTAAGACGAGCTGAAGCCATGATCTGCCTTGCTGCTCTCAAAATGATTGTTCGAAAATATTGTGTGCATTTCCATAATGCTGTGTTGTATATCTTCCCACTCAGTCATTCTGTAGGGGTCTATAGCCCTGGAATAGGATGCATATTTCCAAACTGCTTTTGCGTCAAGGACCGAGGGACCATGTACACAAACTCACATGATGGATTGTTCATTCAAAAGAGCACCATCCACTTGTACAGAGCAACTAAATACAGGCAACTGCCAAAAGAAAAGAAACAATAGGGCGTCGGGCCACCACGAGTTGCCAGAACAGCGTCAACGCTCCTTGGCAGAGATTCTACAAAAAGATTCTACGAAAAATTCAATTTGGTGTTTTGTTGATGGTGGAAAATGTCCCAGGCGCCGCTCCAGAATTGCTCATAAGTGTTAAATTGGGCTGAGATCTGGTGACACACAACCCCCTATGCTCTTTTGAGACCCCTCTTTTAAAGTCAATGAGATCTCTTCTTCAAGCCATGGTAGCCAAAATAACTGGGCATTCTTCAGCATGGGATGTTGATTGCTCATTTTCCTCAGGAACCACACCGGTTTGTTATTTTAACATTGTCATTTAGCAGACAGTAGTGAGTGCATCCATTTTTCATACTAGTCCCCCGTGGGAATATAATGTTCTTCCAACTGAGCCACACTTTATAGCCGTCATTTACTCAAGTGTGTTTATTTTGGCAGTTACCTGTACAACGCAACAACGCTTGGCCTTTCATTTCATCATGTTTGGCGCCATCTCCTGGTAACCTTGTGGTAGATCTGTGGTTAACAGGCAAATACTTCCAGCTGGGAGTAATCAGACTAAATATTACAAGAGGTGCATATAAAAAAAAATATATATATAAAAAAGAAACAGGACAGGGTAATAGACTTTAATCTCCTTTCACAGCACTTGTGTACAGTATTCAAAAGTTTGATTATTTCACAGTTAAAACAAAAGACTAATTGATGTTAGAGCAATGTTTAGAAAAAAAATAACTATGTACAGTCATTCACATTTGACAGTCCAAGCAAAGATATTACATTTGATTTTGAAATGTACATATACACATATGCTACAAATGCCAGAGAAGAAATAAGAATAGAGCATTTATACAAGTTTTAAAGAAGCAGACCAGTATTGAGTAAGCTGAAAGTATTATGTTGCTTTTTTACAAACGTTTAAAAACAAAMAAAAAAAATTAACAGTGGTCTTGTTCATTTCAAAATGAAACTCAACAGGGAAACAGACTTGCGTTACGAAGTGTTTTTATGATTCCTTTTTAACATTATAGCGCACGTGTGTAGGCTACAGCTGTACAATTTGACAGTATATTTCAGCACTATTTGTGCACCCTGTGTGATTAAAAACATGGCACGGTCTGCAAACAAGGACAACACACAAACGCAACCCTAACTTGAGTCAAGTGTAAATTAAACCTGGTCAGAAATCCATGCTCAGATGTCAGTAGAGAACTTTCACAAAAGTTGAGCAACTTAACGCGCAACATCTCTCAAGTTAGGATCTGATCGGCAACCACCCATTTATGACCCGTCCTCCCATTTCCCAGTGAAGGAACATAGACCGAACATCTCAGACACTGCAGTCACAGACCCAGAAAACAGACATGTTGATTATCATTAAAACAAAGCCACATCAAAATAAAAGGCAGGCTCAAATCAAAAGCGAACACAAAGTTAAGACAGGCATATACTGTAATGCCTGGCTGACTTCCCAGTTGGTTTCGTCGCTATAGTAGACGGGGTTCACTTAACATGTAGAGGGCTGCACAGGTCAGGAGCGTAGGGTATAGGGAGCGGCATCGGTCTGGAGACTCGCAGCCACTTCCTGAAAGGTGCCTTGAAATGCGGTTCTCACAGGTGCTAGCACCCCATAGGACCACGGCTGCAAGTCTGCAGACTGATACCGTTGGCATGGAAGTGTTGAGTATGAATGAAAAATACAGTCTGTCTTCATCCGAAATAGCCCCCTATTCCCTATACACTGCACCCCTGGTGACCAGCGCCCCATGTCAAAAGTAGTGCACTATGTAGGGTATAGGGTGCTATTTCAGCAGCCTATCAAGAGGTCTCTTCATCCAGGCATCTATGCAGTAACAACATAGACCTGCCCTGACTAACATTGAATCTGTTTTAACACACTCCAAGACCTCCCAGTCAGAAAACAGATGCTCACTTAAATAGGTATAAAACTGCACTTTAAAAAGTAAATATTGTACATTATCAATATTATTATTTCTAAATGGAAAAATACAATGTGCAATTATGTACAAGCAAAAAAGATCAGCACTTTGGTGTAGGTTGGTTTTGACCTAGTAGATGAACTTTTTGTCGTAAAGAACTTCTAGAACCAAGCAGCGCATACATTATAAACAGATGAAGACATGAAGTACTATACCGTTAGAGAATCTTTCAGTCAAAGATACATATTTCAAAGACACTCCCTACCAAAGCCATTGGTCCTCCAATCATAGGTCTTACCTCAGTTGTCTCACAGATAATTGCACTAAACCTTGTCAGACAACTCACCCTGAATTGAATTTCGCTGCTCTATCGATCCCTACATACATTGTCTGAAACTGCCATCCTAGAAGTTGTCTGTGTGACTTCAAAATGAGGGGCATTGTACAAAACAAATTCAACAGCGATTGGATGGTCTAACAAAATCTAACCAGAGTATCAAAGTTGATAACGTCATCCATGAAGGCCCGGATCTGGCCCAACCCATCAGTTTCTGGGACCAATCAGAACGGTCAGAATGTGTCCACATTCTAGAAATCATCAGGGAGGGAGGCAAATCCAGACTCATCATGGAGAAGAAACTTCAGTTGGCCGGAGTGATGTGGATGGGTAGCCAGGCAACAATATACCAGCTTAAGCCTATACTCCTTGACTAAAAATCACTTCCAATGGTGACGCCATTGAACATCAACTCTCCATTGAAAGTGCCTTTCAGTCCAGGATTAGGCTGAGTCGAGTCAAATGCAACTGCCCCATGAGGTTACATGATAAAACAAAAAGTGAATCTAAACGACTTAATACAGTGAACATAACAGTCATGACTAGGGCTTGGAGGGTTTCCAGACCAGAAGGCCCAGAGTTTCTCCTGGTCAGAGTTTCCCCAGGAAATGGTCGGGAAATACTCCTGGCCGTCATCATGACGACACATTTCCCATGAATCAAACTACAGCCTAGTTACGGTAGGGAAGTGGACGTCGTTTCAGTCAGGGGAACAGAATGTAAACAAGATGGATGCCCTCCTGTTTGTTACCTAGGAGACAGTACGTAAGTGAATCTAACCATTTAACCAACAAATATATATTGGTGACTATACCAAGTGCACCAACACATATTGGTAACTTACTATATAGCCTACCATTAAACCAACAGATATACTGGTGACTAAATAATCAGTGGACCAGTTAGCCCAGACAAGAGATGTATATATCCAATAGGAATGGCTCGGAGTGAGCCCACGCACACTAATATTCCCAGTCAGTCAGCAGCACAACACAGGAGACAAGTTACARAGTTGGTCCAGGTCTCCCCTGTTGTGAGTTACCCCTGTGGGCGGGCACAGACTGGGGTGAGAGATGCTACTGGAATGTCACACTGAATTAGCCATATTTTACGTGACAGTTTTCATTTGGCTGTTCTTAACAAAACAAAAAAAMCATGATAGTGCTCTTTTTCCCCTTGCATATTTAGACATTTTGGAGGACTGGGTCTTAATTAAAGACTTTAGTCTTTATGAAGAAGTGTATGGTTCTAGGCTTCTATAGCGAGCTAGGTAGGGATCTGTCTGTAGCAGTGATGCTATGGAATTGGCCCTGTGGAGTGTCAATGGATGCTGAGTCATGGTTTCTAACAGCTATGAGTTCTCAAAGGGTTCTATGAGTTCTCATATAGTTCTATAAGTTCCCATAGGGTTCTATAAGTTCTCACAGGGTTCTATGAGTTCTATAAGCTCCCATAGGGTTCTGTGAGTTTCCATAGGGTTCTATGAGATCTCATATAGTTCTATAAGTTCCCATGGGGTTCTAGGAGTTCTAATATAGTTCTACAAGTTCCCATAGGGTTCTAAAAGTTCCCATAGGGTTCTAAAAGTTCCCATCGGGTTCTAAAAGTTCCCATCGGGTTCTAAAAGTTCCCGTCGGGTTCTAAAAGTTCCCGTCGGGTTCTAAAAGTTCCCGTCGGGTTCTAAAAGTTCCCGTCGGGTTCTAAAAGTTTTCCCGTCGGGTTCTAAAAGTTCCCGTCGGGTTCTAAAAGTTCCCTGTCGGGTTCTAAAAGTTCCCGTCGGGTTCTAAAAGTTCCCGTCGGGTTCTAAAAGTTCCCGTCGGGTTCTAAAAGTTCCCGTCGGGTTCTATGAGTCTCTAGTGAGTGCCGAATGAAATCCACAGGAAGTGTGGACTAGGCTCTCTCCGGGTCTTCTTTCCGACACCCCCTAGAGGGCACTCTACGGTGGACATGAGGACCAGATAGGGAGAAGGACTTTTATTCTGGAAAGTTCAGCGCTGCAACTTCTGGCTTCATCTTGAAATACTGGCTGAAGCGAAGGACTGCGTATCTGAAACGAGCGAGCCAATGTACGTCAACGTTAGTAACACAATATCAAGGCAATGACCATATATCATAAGAAAACAAGATACTGCGTAATGGCATAACATCAGAAGGTCATTCAGAGTGAAACACAATACTCAAAACATTATTACAGAAACTATAAATATGCTATATCTGCTAGGGCTGTAATGTCATGTCTTTGAGAGCTTGGGACTAACGTTCTATCTGCATTTCGGACAAAAGAAAATTACTGACAAAGCCTTGTTCTGGTCAATGTTCTCTACCTATATAGTACTCTAAAATACCCCAACGCAAGTTGAATACAACAGAAGAATTGCTGACACCATTCAAACCAATGAGGGTTCGGAACTATACAGCCAATTATCTCAGAAGAATATTTTTGCAGACAGAACTTTAGTGCCAAGCTCTCGACTTGTCTCTGGATCAAAACCTACATTTGTGAAGCCACTTACCCCAGGAAGTCAAAGTCAATGGTGGAGAACTCTGCCTGAATCAGAGCCCATAGGCCCCAGAAGAAATGAGATGCCTGGAGAGAGCGGGAAAGAATGGGGGAATAGTCATGTTATTAAATGTGGGTCCGTGTTCATAGTCCTGACTGGAAACCTTTAACACCATTGTCACACCAAACATGACAAAACCCATAGTAACAACCAACAAAGGTGTTGTCTACCGCGGAAACCACTTCTATCTACAGTAAACACACGTGTAGTTACCAAAGGAGGAGGTAGGGCCTCAGTCTCAGGTGGAGTTGGGATAGTCACCCAGGAGGGTGCTACTGTTGACTGTGCAAAATCAGAATTCTAGATCGTCCTGGAAATCTCAGAGGAGCATGCTATTGAGTCTCCCTACTTCAAAACCGGCACAGCAAGCTTCTTTTGCTGTTTGTTTAGCCTATAGATTTGCGGTCCTACCCCCATGGATAGCTAATGTATGGATAAAACCCCCAGGAGCGCTATTGTCCACAACAAGGCTTAACGCTTCTCATTAGTTTTCAAAACATTTGCAAGGTCACTTCTCTCTATGTGACATTGTATACATAAGTCGATCTAGTATGGTCCCTCCTTTGATCGTTGAAAGCAGTGTTACGCTTCTATTGCTATTCAAGCGCTTTGGACATTTATTCAGCTAAGCTGTAGTGTAAAGTACTCTGGGAAATTGACAGTACTGCACTTCCGTTGCACAGCAAACAGTCAGACGGTCAATTAGAAATATTTTACAAAGCCATTGACCCTGCTTCGTTTGTCTCTCATTTGCAGGTCTACTATGTGTTTCTTTCAAAGTTCTCCTCTGCCTTTCAATTCCCGGGGGACATACCTTCTAGATGTGTCTATGTGTTCAGGGAAACAATCTCTGCTAGGTACCAGAGACAGTTCAACACAATAGACTACACTGCCCTAACCATTGATTAAAGGCCCAACCAATTAACCTTGATCGATTGGCCCGAACACACACATCCTTGTGCAATTGATTTGTGTTGGGTACATTGTGTCGTTTCTCTGAAAGAAGTGAGCGGAGGAGATGAAGAAAGAGGGAAGTTGAAGGGCAGAGCAGTGAACTGAGAACTTCAAACAGACGGAGATGACTGGCATTGAAGATCTCCTTGTTGAAAAGCTTCAAAAGAGCCTTTCAACTTTACCTAGGAAYGCTACTGGCTGATTTCCCTGTGTCAAAGTCTCACTAAACATCGGTCTAATACTTCATCTTGTAAACAAAACTCAAATAAAAATGGGACAAAATGTACGAAGGTTCGCCAGCTTAGTCTTGGGCGGAAGCCACAAATTAACTACACAAAAAAAGGAGAAGTGAACTCACCAGGGAGAAGCGGTTGACCTGTACGTAGAGCACCTCCACCTCTGTCTCAGTGACCTCTGACCCTTGACCTTTGTGTTCCTTATAGGCCTCCAAGTAGGAGCGCAGCCACTGCAGCTGCAAACTCCGCTCTGGGTAGTGGCTGTAGTCCACCTCATTCAGACCTACACAGGACACACACACACACGCTAAGTAAAAGGTCAAACACACAAATGCTTAATACAATGACCAAACAAGCTTAACACACGGACCATAATATAATAATAGTAATTTAGCAGATGGTTTTATCCAAAGCAGTCATGAGTGCACATTTTACGAGTGGCCCTGGGAATTGAACCCACTATCCTAGCGTTGCAAGCGCCTCTAGCAACTGAGCTACAGAGGACCACAACAGATACTGTACACGCAGCAGTTAGGAAAATGACCAATGAGCATTCGCACTTGGCAACGTGACCCAAAACACACACACACTCTCTTACCTGCAAACTCATTGAAGTGGTTCCCAATGTCATAGGCTTGGTAATTGTACCCAGCGTATTCGTAGTCAATGAACTTGACATTTTCTGAAAGGAGCAGAGAGGAACGTTTGTTTAGTACAGGACAGAGACCAGTCACATTAGAAATGATAAAGCTGTGCATTATTAACCCATTATCATCCCTCTCTATAGTCTAAGTGGTTCTGATGCATCACTGACAGCCTACTGTAAATACCGTAGGCCTCTGGGGTTGAGGAGTAAGAGTTTGCATTTTGAAGGGAAGTGAGAATGTGTAGAGATAACGAAGAGAAGGAAGTTGATAAAAATGCAGACACATAGAAAGTGGGMAGACAGACATATAGGCCTAATTGATGCAGACATGCAGTTCGCCTGGTCCAAAACAGGTAAATGTGCGTTTAGCCGATTCCTCTGACTAGCGTGGTCATGACAGTGGTTGTCATGTTATATAACAGTCAGAGGAGTTAGCTAAAAATACAACATTCAGATGTAGGACCAGCTTCCACCCAGTTTGAATTTCAAAGTGCTCTGGAAAAAGTTGAGAAGTGATTTTTGAAAATAGAGTTCAAAAAGAGATTTTATGTTCTCCTTCTCGGTTTCACTTCCATTTTTTCTGTCATTATATAAGAGTGGGGGTGATCCCAATTCCAACGTAGGCTACAGGAACCAGTCATGTGATCGAAAAAGGGATTGGATTATCCAATTCAGAAGACAAATAATAGTCCGTTATCAACTTTTCCCAGGAAATTTCCTGATTTGTTTGCGAAGCCAATTAGCTCACACAGATGCTATTATACACAGAGGAATAATGTATCATTTTTACTTTTTGCTGTTGTTTGGTTAGTGAGATATGTTAGAAATAAATACACAGAAATACACAGAGGAATATGAAAGGAGTCGAAATGCGTCATTTAAAAAAAAGTAAGAAATCTATATTACTTTCCACGGCAAGTTTATATTGGCTTGGTTTGGCTCATACGCCGTTGTGGAACTTGCAGTGGAATTGGTTTGGTAAAAGGTCATGCGTTGAGGAAGTGATTGTGGTGGAAAGATGGAAAAAGAAGCACCATGCAGAAGGAATGTGGTGTTGGGAGGTAAAGAGACGCAACACTGCCCTCTAGCGAAGAAACAGTGTACAGCATGAGGGGATGTCAACATACAAAGCCTTACCCCCAAAATCTAACTAGAAAGAGCTGTTTTAACTCTCCCTGACAACAAAAATACCCATTCAAATGCTTTTGGGTCTTTATCGTTTTAGCATTTGATTTACTATGCAGGTCATATTCAAGAGTGCTTGTTGAAGCACCCTAAATTACAAATGTGTTTGTCACAGTACAGTTTCACATACAGTGTGTGTATGAGTGTTTTGGTGTGTGTTTTTGAGGTTGACTTAGTAAAGACACGTGAGATGGTTACCGGACGCCGGGCGGTCCTAGCAGGACACAACAGAACACCTCCAGTCAGTGGCTAGTAGCCCTGTACAGCAGACGAAAAGGTTTGGGCAAACTCACATCCATCACACACACACACACACACACACACAGACACAGACACACTCTCTCGCATTCACACACACAACCACGGTCACACAAACTGCAGAAACTGCCAACTCTGGTCTCTCACACTTCCCCCTTTTCGGAACAGGCCCCTTTCAAAGCTACACTCTGATTGGTCCACGTGGGACCTAATGGCACGACACCTCCCTGCTCCTATGTAAATGAGATAATTGAGTGGCTTCCTGTTGTAAACTAAGCAACACAGGTTTGAGTCTCAGGGACTTGGGGCAGAATTTGACTACTTCTCTCCCTTCATCACCTGACTTGACTGAGAGCAGAAGGATAAACAGAGTGATGAGGCCTTGGGGGGAAAAAAAAGGGAGGACACTGTTTTTCAGATGAACGAGACAAACAACCCTGCTCTCTTATTGGGTGAACTGAAATGACTCTTGTAAACATCTGAAATCAGTTTAAAGTTTCCCTAATCTTTCAATTGAGTCAGTTTCAGAGGGTAAATTGCTTTGTTATTGTTGGAAGGAAGAATCTTCCCTCTGCTCTCACAGAGAGACCGTACTAAAACTGTCGCTGAGAGACTGTGGTTGAAAGAGCTGTGTGTGCTCTGCCTACACTTTAACTGTAGTTAGTCATGTTATCAGTGATTATTTTTTGTTATTGCCGAAGCTTGAGGTTTCCCTCTCATAAAACAGAACAGAGCTACACTGTCACCAAGTAAGCCAGGTGTGGTCTAGCACTGGGTTGGATAACAGTATGGTAAAGAGCTAGCACTGCAAGGGCCGTCAGTCACGGAGTGAAAGTAATAAGAGCAAATGGTGCACTGAGCTAGCTAACACAGAGCGGTCGGTCACTGTCTGAGTGAAATTAGTGAGATAGGCCCTACTGCTGCTCTGAGCTGAGGCGTAGAACAGTGGTTCTGAACTGGGTCTTTCAACCCTCCCTCTGGCTGGCCAGCCTCTCCCGTCTGTCACTCTTAGGAGAGAAAAGCTGGACACGAGCTGTGAGATCACCCCGCCCCTCGCCGAACAGATCAGCGAAGGGTTAGACAGCGCTCTCCCTCATTCCCATGTTTTCTCAGGTAAAAATCAGCTCAATCCCTCTCCCCCACCTTAGCCTCAGGTAAGAATGCTCTCCTCCACCACCCTCCGGTAAAAGCACCCGCCACTCCCTCTGCAACCATTGGCCACCTGGCGGGTCTAGTCTGGTCTGAGACCATTTCTACTTGCATCCTCTTTGTACACGGGCGGCCGTTAGTACCAAAGGCATTCACAACACAAACAAAACAGCATTCCCAAAGAACCACAAATAAAAACATGTATTTTTAAATTTTTTAAATGGGCTACGGAGCTCCCTCCCTTCCCACCCTTAGCTAGCATGACCATGATGGGCAAAGCCTGTTGGCTCTGTGRTGGTAGTTGGCTACACAAGATGCACTAAAGTCACGGCCCTGTTTAGTTGAGCAAAACAGGAGAAAACACTTTGAAACAAAACAAAATAAGCTAATTTAACAAGTTTGGGTACTTCATACCTCCTCTGTTTCAGAATGCTGTCTCAAAATGTTTACCTACTGAACACTTTGGTCAGTCTTTCCTGTGGTTTGTGGCTTGTGACTGGGTGAATGCCGTGCAGAGCAGTAGTGCAGTGCCTCAAATCTATTTTAACTCCAGAACTAAACTAAAATGCAATTTCTCCTCATTTGTCTTCAAAGTGGAAAATCAGAATTGGAATTTCAGTCGACTTCCTGAATCAACTGAATTTAAAAATGGAATTGACCCCAAACTCTGGTGCAGTATATGAAATCAGGCCTACCTGTGACTGGGTAGTGGTGGACAGTACAATAGTGGCTAGGTGCAGTGCAGTATGTTTGGGCATGCAGGGTGAAACTCACCTCCTTGCTGATTATAGATTATGTTCTTACACAGCAGGTCGTTGTGGCAGAGGACTACAGGAGAGCCCAGCACAGACAGACTCTGCTGCGTCCACACCATCTCTTCCCTCAGTCGCCTTCGACTAGGCACCTCACTGTTTAACCTGGGGATGGAGGGAGAGGGTGGAGGCAGAAAGGAAAGAGAGCAAAAGAGGCAGAGAGATAGAGAGAATTGGAGAGAGAGAGACAGGGGGGGAGAGAGAGAGAGATTACAAAAGTACACGGGGAAAGAAGTAGAGGTGTTGCGCAATCTCAAAGGTACAGTATTATTGTTCCATATCGGACCAATAAAAGAAGTGGGTTGGAATCTACTAGAAAACTGACATCAGTCAAGAGTCAACTCATCAATACGTAATCTCAGATCAATAAACTACGACTGCATAGAGGAGTCTTGTAAAGGCTTGAAACTCCAAGAATAGTGCATCATCTCCAATCCACACGACTTTATTAAAACGGTCAACGTCCCGAACTAAAACTGTACAGTATTTTTTATTTAACCTTTATTTAAGTAGGCAACAGTACATATCGTTCATGAATAGTGGGTGTGGTTTGAGTGACAGGGGGCTCGTCCTCTTCAGGTAAACACACCTGGTGAAGCAATGTGAGGAATGGCAGACACTCACTGTGCAATCGCTCAGGCATGCCAGAGGTCACAGGTCAAGCATCTCTCGTATAACTCTAGTGTTCCATTCAAGAGCTTCCTGGCGGAAAGTTCCAGACTAGAGCCCCGGGGAGTTTCCTCATCACTATGTAAACAGACCTTACCTAGAAAAACTCCTGGCCACATTGAGTCCTAAAGTAGGAAATAGGTGGAGGCAAAATATTCATGCATCAATAATAACAGTTTTATAACCTTAAAAGGAAACCTCCAGATTTCATGTGTCCCTACAAAGATAACGCAGTCCTCCTATCTAGACCTCAACTATGTCCCAATAGCTCAACTAGCATACTATTCAGTGTGCATGGCATGAAATACACCAACACAGGCCTTCATACCCCCGTACCATGCAGGTCTGGATATTGGGACCCAGTTCATTTCTTTATCTACACCACTCACCTTATGTTCATCTCTGGGTCTTGGAAGAACTTGGGCACCAGGGCGAAGTACTTGCCCATTGTCAGCCACAGGTCTGACTGGGGCACCCATCCGTTGTGAGCATGGATGGCATGGTACTTAGCCAGCTGCCTCGCGATGAGCCTGTAGGGTGGTGGAAGCGATGTGAGTTGGCGATAGGGGGTTTTGAGAAGAGGGACCAAATTCTTGAGGCCAAGACCGTAAAACTCTTACTTCAGTACTGGCTTATACACTAGAGGCCATATTTGTAAAGAATCCCAGAATKTAATGAAAGTCAGGTCATAGGAGAAACCCAAGACTGTCAACTCACTAAGCTTAAGGTGAGTTTACACCTACGGGTGAAGCTATATTTGTCTATGTACATCGGTGTACCCGATATTGGACACATGTGAACTGAATGCATAGCCCTGGAGCGGTTGGGCTTTAGCTAAAGAATGGTTCTGTAACCATAGAGCCAGGATGAGCTTTCAATCACACTCCTGACCTGTAGCGGTCTATCTATGTCCCATGTTTCCACTGTTCGTAAYGCTCCTCAAGGGAACAAGTCACATTACCTTCCCATACGGACTCACCCATATATTAGGTTCACAGAAGCACCACACCTTACATGACAATGCCGAAGATTATGGAATGTGTAAAGAGCTGGTGTACTGTGGTTTCACCTGAACATGAAATCAAAAGGTGTGGTGTAATGTAGARCACTGCCTTTTTTTATGTGGGAGTAGTTCTTCTAAGATTAGGGCCTGGTAGGATAGCTCAGAGTTTCTACTCTTTTCTATCCAAACCTAAGGGGGGAGGAGAGACAGGGTAGGTAATGGGGGAGGGTGTGGTTATCTCAAAGATTTAGGATAGACTAAGAGTGCTCTTGGTTCAACAAGTTGTACTCAACGCGGTGGGCTATCTGTCGCTGTACCTGGACGTGGGCAGGCTCCGGATGTGTTCTGGTTCCAGTGCCTGGCCCTGTAGGAACTCATAGCAGAGGCCGTTGTTGAAGGTACAGTAGAGACGCGGGGCGCAGCGGTGTGCGTGGAGCGTCCGGAAACTCTTCACCTCGTTCTCCCGGTCCACAAACAGCTCTGTCTTGTTGCCATAGATACGCACCAGGACCACGTCCTGCATGACCCCGCCCACGTAGCAGCCCAGCAACTTATTGGTGATTCCATCTGTGAAGAACTGAGAGAAAAAGATGATTGGTAGACAAATTATTGCAATCGGGCATCATCGCATCCAATGATTCAGTATAAAATAAATRTATATATTTAGGAAAATTCACTCAGTTATTCATAGGCTTATGTCAAGTCATGCAGGATTTCATAACAGGGATGGCTATAGGCCCTATATAGCTGATTTACTATAGGTATCCTATACTACAGGTACAGTAGACGTCCTGTCAGGTAGGCTACAGCTTTATCATATTWCTATTAATACTACGGACGAGGACATTTCTAAATACGAATATGTCTACAAGCGTGGTCCTCTGGACCTCTACCACCCACACACAGTATCCTGCCGCCTACTGTAGTATAATTTTCATCCTGGGACTGAACTCTATGGTTCCTTTTATAGGTTGTCAATTGATTTCAGATCTGATGGAAAAACAAAAGGACCCCAGAATGCATTGATGGAAAAGAGGAATTGTCTGGGTGGGTTTAAACCCAATGGTTGTTTTCATCCCCAATGAAAAACTGGAACATTTCTGGGGGGGGGGGGGGGGGGGCAGGCATTCCACCCCTGATCGTGTGACCATGAGCGTAGAGGCATGTCCGGAATTTTATTTTGCAGGAGCAAGCAATGGCTGGCATGTGCTGAGTCCTTGCTTTGTGAATGAAAATAGGCAGGGTGGTTGTGTGTGTGTCTACCCTGCCTACAACACCCCCCTAGAGCTGTGTTTACAAAGAGAAACCACACCCCCAGTTATGTTTTTATTTAGGAGGTGGAAACTGAAATTGCCCCAATTGTGACGCTCTTGTATGGTCACTAAGTCTTACGATACCGCCCGTTTAATGATCAGCATGCATGACAAGACTTGTTCTACTTGTTTACATAAGCTAGGTGGTGTAAACCTGTGTGGTGGGTTATTAAAAGTTTGCCATGAACAAACCACATGACTAGTGGGTCATAAGACCAGTTAATGGAACTAGGCTGTTTCCTTTCTCAAAAGTGTGTTCACCATTTATACTAGTCCAACTTTAAAATCACACAGAGCCCAGGAGAAACTCAGATTGGATTAAGTAGTTTTTTTYCCCTCATCAATCTCCACACAATACCCCATAATAACAAAGCAAAAACATGTTTAMWTTTTTTTGCAAATGTATTATTAATAAATGTCACATTTACATAAGTATTCAGACCCTTTACTCAGTACTTTGTTGAAGCACCTTTGGCAATGATTATATCCTCAAGTCTTCTTGGGTATGACGCTACAAGCTTGACACACCTGTATTTGGGGAGTTTCTCCCATTCTTCTCTGCAGATCCTCTCAAGCTTTGTCAGGTTGGATGGGGAGTGTTGCTTCAGTTATTTTCAGGTCTCTCCAGAGATGTTCGATCTGGTTCAAGTCCGGGCTCTGGCTGGGCCACTTAATTATGGACATTGAGACTTGTCCCAAAGCCACTCCTGCGTTGTCTTGGCTAGGTGCTTAGGGTCGTTGTCCTGTTAGAAGGTGAACCTTCTCCCCAAACTGAGGTCCTGAACGCCCTGGAACAGGTTTTCATCAAGGATCTCTCTGTACTTTGCTCCGTTCATCTTTCCCTCGATTCTGACTAGTCTCCCATTCCCTGCTGCTGAAAAACATCCCCACAGCATGATGCTGCCACCACCATATTTCACTGTAGGGATGCTGCCAGGTTTCTTCCAGACCTGACGCTTGGCATTCAGGCCAAAGAGTTCAATCTTGGTTTCATCAGACCAGATAATCTTGTTTCTCATGGTCTGAGAGTCCTTCAGCGGGCTGTAATATGCCTTTTACTGAGGAGTGGCTTCCGTCTGGCCACTACAATAAAGGCCTGATTGGTGAAGTGCTGCAGAGATGGTTGTCCGGTCCMAGAAGGACAACAGGTGGACCCCAATCAAGTTGGAGAAACATCTCAAGAAGGATCAATGGAAACAGGATGTACCTGAGCTCAATTTTGAGTCTCATAGCAAAGGGTTGAATACTTACGTAAATARGKTTTTTATTTATTTATTTTTATAAATTTGCACAAATTTCTAAAAACCTGTTTTTGCTTTGTCATTATGGGTTCAYGTGTGTAAAAAATATTGTATACATTTTGGAATAAGGCTGTAACGTAACATAATGTGGAATAGGGTCTGAATACACTATGTGAAGTGTGCATTTCTACATTTTGTAGTAAAAAAAATATAGGAAGATGTTTCCAATGACGTCAACCAATTAGTAGACAATGCCTACTCATAATTGGTTRAAATAATATTTTCACATATGTTGATGGGGTGGTGTTGGAGATGATGAATATGAAGTGGRAAAATTGACATTTTCCTTTAAATCGCTCCACCCTTTCCTGGTTGCTAAAAATCAAATAATTCACTTAATGTGACAAAACAAGCAAGTATAGTGTAGAGTCATTGTACCATCTAAACCGCTGTGAAATATATTTTCCACTACCAAAATKTATTTGGTATTTTTAGCTGTTTGAAGCTGTAGTACAAAACTGAAAGTAAAATAATCAAAAACAAAACTTACGAATAGGAAGCATATGTAACCGATGTGAAATGGCTAGCTAGTTAGCAGTGGTGCGCGCTAATAGCCTTTCAAACGGTGACGTCACTCGCWTTGAGACCTTGWAGTAGTGGTTCCCCTTGCTCTGCAAGGGCCGTGGCTTTTGTGGAGCGAYGGGTAACGATGCTTCGTGGGTGATTGTTGTTGATGTGTGCAGAGGGTCCCTGGTTCGCGCCCGGGTCGGGGCGAGGGAACGGACTAAAGTTAAACTGTTACATTGATGCTGTTGACCCGGATCACTGGTTGCTGCGGAAAAGGAGGAGGTCGAAAGGGGGRTGAATGTAACCGATGTGAAATGGCTAGCTAGTTAGCGGTGGTGCGCGCTAATAGCCTTTCAAACGGTGAYGTCACTCGCTTTGAGACCTTGAAGTAGTGGTTCCCCTTGCTCTGCAAGGGCCGTGGCTTTTGTGGAGCAATGGGTAATGATGCTTCATGGGTGACTGTTGTTGATGTGTGCAGAGGGTCCCTGGTTCGAGCCCGGGTATGGACGAGGGGACGGACGTAAAGTTACTGTTACACGTAGAAAAAGTGCACTTTCAATGAGAATAACAGATCCAAAGAACTCACATGTCTATGTGAATTTAGTCAGGTTGCCCAAAAAGTGACATATTGCAGCTTTAAGAGGGTGATTTTAGGTTGTCATTGCGTTATTGGTTTAAGTCAGTACACTATTGATAAAAACATTATTTGCCCACTTTATAATGTAATAACCAATGCATAATGAGCCAAAATTATTACTTTGTGTTAAGCATATTTATTAAATGATCAGCAYTTATTACATTATAAATGCAAAAGTTATACAATTATTAGGAGCCCATTACTTTATTGGCAGTTATTACATTATCAGTTGCTACAGGGTTTAAGAATTTACATTTTTTAACTTCAATGCATCAAAGTATCAAAAGAGTCRGAGGTTAATAAAAAATAAATTGTGCTTAACTCATTCATAGATAGGTGAAGTTTTGCTGCAATATGCAACTTTTTGGGCGACTTACACAGAATGTGCGTTATAGATCTGTCAGTCTTATTGAAAGCATGTCTAAGAAGCAGTAGATCTGTTCTGTGCGCGCTATTTCTATGCTTCCGTTTTTTTTCCTTTTGTACACCAATATATTTCACAGCGGTTTAGATGGTTCAAGGACTACGTGCTTGTTTTGTCAACAACCAGGAAATGGCAGAACGATTTCTGCATCGTGCATCTTCAAGAGCCCCAACTCTTACTCTAAACAATAACACGCATAGTTACTGCGGTACTGTTTTGGAAAGATAAGGAACGTATCTTTCATATCAGCGAGTACTGAATATAGATAAATTACGACACAACTTTATAGGGTTAGTGTACCCACACGGCCATATCTCCGTGTTACAGCGCTTGTTTACGGAAGAAGGACGGAAGACGTCGCCACCTGGGCTAATCAGCCATCTAGCGTGCAACGAACACCAGTTTGTAAACTAACAGGAGAAGAAGTGTAGTTCGTCAACTGGAGGCAAGCGTTGAATAGATTTGTGCAAAACTGCTACAGCAAGTAGCAATCGTTTTTATTTTAACGTTTATTTCTCGCGGACATAAAAACAAGAGGTATATCACAATGTTTCGAAAACCGTTTCGAAAACGATGATTGACGTTTTTAAACGTTAAAACACMGCGTCGGAATTGTAGTTTACACGGGCGCCAAATGTGGGCGAATGTAATGTGGCTGAAGGGTTTTCGAGATCTAGTCTGCGCTCAGCTCCTTGTTGGAGTTGAGTTAACGTTACTTGGCAACCAGTCCCACTACTCATCATAGATTCCTGGAAGTTGTCTTGAAATCCTAGAATGGCACTTAATATTACAAAGACATAAGAAAATTGGCACCAGATCAAATGCATAGCTAGCTATTTGTCAACTACTAAACCTGGCCAATTGTGTTTTGTGCCTGATGACGCCTATAATAGCCTTGAATTTGATAGATGCTTTGTTGCAATCTCTTGATGTGATACATAACGCACAGTGAGTTACTTACTTATCTTACTAGATCATGCAAACTACGTCAAGCAAGAGGCCTATGAATTCCACTGCCTCTATTCATCCGTCAATCGGCTGGCTTGAATGCTACACTGTTGCTAGCTAGC
Organism: Salvelinus sp. IW2-2015; assembly: GCF_002910315.2. Classification (NCBI taxonomy): domain Eukaryota; kingdom Metazoa; phylum Chordata; class Actinopteri; order Salmoniformes; family Salmonidae; genus Salvelinus; species Salvelinus sp. IW2-2015. The sequence goes on along the minus strand of NW_019942673.1, from coordinate 141,288 downwards.
AAGTTGACGCAGCTTCTATTTAAAAAGGCGCAACACTCCAGTTTCAGAATTATGTAATAGCTGCCTGGTAAGCAGTATGCGACAGATGGCGACTGACTAGTCTCTTACAGTCATCGTAGAAAGATATTAGAAATTAATACGTCGAATGTGACAAATGTAATACCTTCATTTTGACCTCGGATGGTTTCCAGAACGGTCTCAGTTCCTTGATCAGTCTCAACGCACCAGATCTGTAATCGTTCTCGTCTAATGTGACATCTATTTTGGGTACAGCGGGCGCCTCTTCGGGTACATGAATGTAGTTGGCCATAATGAAAGGTTCAGGCTAAATTGAGAAGAAGTTCACTGTAGACGGCTGCAAATGCGTTTGTATGAACTATTGCTTGGCTGCGGAGGTTAAAAGTCTACTCGCTTCTAATGCGGCAACGCCTCTCAGAAAATCCCACCCATAAAAAGAACTGATTTGCAGTGCATGCTGGGAAATTCGTGACTCACCAATCGCCATCAACCTTCTTATGATGGTCTAAAAGCTCAGCCATTTTGGTAAGGGAGTTAGTCAACCATAGTTCGCCAGTGGTGTGATAATATTTTTATTTTACCTTTATTTTATTGTGTAAAACAATGAATTTGAACCTTATCTGCACTGTATGTTTGTTAGAGGAATGCCAGAAAGTTTTAGAGGCATGATTCCATATTTATTTTAATTTTATTTTTTCACGTTAGTTTAACCAGGTAGGCCAGTTGAGAACAAATTCTCATTTACAACTGCGACCTGGCCAAGATAAAGCAAAGCAGTGCGACAAAAACAAACAACACAGAGTTACACATAATCAAACGTACAGTCAATAACACAATATAAAAAAATCTATGTACAGTGTGTGCATATGTAGAAGAGTAGGGAGGTAGGCAATAAATTGGCCATAGAGGCGAAATAATTACAATTTAGCATTAACACTGGAGTGATGGATGTGCAGATGATGATGTGCAAGTAGAGATACTCGGGTGCAAAAGGGTGGGGCATGCTATGGGTGGGCGTTGCTATGGTGACCAGTGAGCTGAGATAAGGCGGGGCATTACCTAGCATAGACTTATAGATGACCTGGAGCCAGTGGGTTTGGCGACGAATATGTAGTGATGGCCAGCCAACGAGAGCATACAGGTCGCAGTGGTGGGTAGTATATGAGGCTTTAGTGACAAAACGGATGCCACTGTGATAGACTACATCCAATTTGTTGAGTAGCGTGTTGGAGGCTATTTTGTAAATGACATCGCCGAAGTCAAGGATCGGTAGGATAGTCCGTTTTACGAGGGTATGACTATGTTTGGCAGCATGAGTGAAGGAGTATTGTTGCGAAATAGGAAGCCGATTCTAGATTTAATTAATAGATTTAAGAAGGGCCAGATGTATACAGAATGGTGTCGTCTGTGTAGAGGTGGATCAGAGAATCACCAGCAGCAAGAGTGACATCATTGATATATACAGAGAAAAGAGTCGACCCGAGAATTGAACCCTGTGGCACCCCCATAGAGACTGCCAGAGGTCCGGACAACAGGCCCTTCGATTTGACACACTGAACTCTATCTGAGAAGTAGTTGGTGAACTAGGCGAGGCAGTCATTTGAGAAACCAAGGCTGTTGAGTCTGCCGATAAGAGTGCGGTGATTGACAAGAGTCGAAAGCCTTGGCCAGGTCGATGAAGACTGCTGCACAGTACTGTCTTTTATCGATGGCGGTTATGATATAACCGATATATGATATAATTAGGACCTTGAGCGTGGCTGAGGTGCACCCATGACCAGGTCGGAAACCAGATTGCATAGGGGAAAAGGTACGGTGGGATTTGAAATGGTCGGTGATCTGTTTGTTAACTTGACTTTCGAAGATTTTAGAAAGACAGGGCAGGATGGATATACAGTAGGTCTATAACAGTTTGGGTCTAGAGTGTCTCCTCCTTTGAAGAGGGGGATGACCGCGGCAGCTTTCCAATCTTTGGGGATCTCAGACGATACGAAAGAGAGGTTTAATAGGCTAGTAATAGGGGTTGCAACAATTTCGGCGGATAATTTTWGAAAGAAAGGGTCCAGATTGCCTAGCCCAGCTGATTTGTAGGGATCCAGATTCTTTAGCTCTTTCAGAACATCAGCTTTGGGTGAAGGAGAAGCTGCTAATTAACTGCCAATATGCCAGCATTCCGTTTAARCAATGCAGTCAATCCACAGCCATACACTGGCTGAAATTACATTTACATTTTAGCCATTTAGCAGATGCTATTATCCAGAGCGACTGTTTAACATTTACCAACGGATGGCATCACTGTGCCATCTTACACCCATAACAGCGACTTACAGTAGTGAGTGTACACATTTTAATACTGCTTTTCATGCTTGTCTCCTGTGGGAATCGAATGCTGCAAGCGCCATGCTCTACCAACTGAGCTAAATCAGTTGATGAAAGGACTTATTCAAATTGTAAATGCAACAAGTAGGCCTACTGATATTGTATCATATAATAACACTCACAGCTTTCAAAGAAAACAACATTTTAGACATTTGTGTTCTGTTTACTTATATTTTAGAGGCTATTTATACAGAACATGTGAATAAAAGCTTCATAACTGTATTTATAATTATACAACAATATTTTGGGGTGACAATATTTTTTATACACAATTTCTGATATATTACATGCYTTTTATTTTCCTGCATAAGTAAAAGCAGGAAATGCATCACCTATGCCTCTACTGCCATTCGTTCTTTTTAGACTGGTTTGGATTTCTCTCAGACCAAAATGGCTGCCATTTACACTCCATTCTGGAATTTTGAAGGATTATGACATAGCATATAGCCCCTCTAGTAATTTAGTAGGATCTCTATGCCCGCCGCCCACTGACGTTGGTGACAGTGGCGATTTTAGCATGTAAATCTTGGTGGGGCAAYAAACAAAAAAACGTGGGATGCATGCCAGCAAAGCCACAACGCAACACAACACTAAACGATACATGAATTGACAAACGGTGCCCACAAACGGCCTACATAAAGATGTCCCAACAGCAGTCACAACATCTTACCACTGCTACACCTGGCTATCAGTGGAGCCTTGTCTGGCAGCGAAACAGTTTCTTCAGCCTCATTTACATAAACATAGCTGATATGGCTGACTTGCTTAAACAAATGTGGTTTCTAATGACAATTGAGATGTACTAACTATGGCATAAGGGGACGACAAATGGATAAGAGGCAATCCGCCATTTCGATGAAGACATTAATGAGCGAGCTTGGATGGACGTAGTCAATATAACTATTTGTTTAGCACTTTTTAAATGTACAGCGACAGAATTCAGAACATGGGCCATTCTTACAGTGTTTTCCCTGTACACCAAGTCAGAACCGTAGGATGAATAAAGGGGGCATATACGCAGACAATGAAAGCTCTTACAATATTCAATGATTACATTTCTCTAAAACAGGTTATAGGCTACATGTGCACCACCAAGTCAGAACAGTAGGCGAAATGAAGAGGGGTAAATAGACCAAATTATTAGGGTGACTGTCAAGGTGTGTATGAAGGCGAAGTCAGGTGCAGGAGAGCAGAGTATAATAAATAAAGCGCACTTTATTATAGTTCCAAACCGGGAGCACAACAAAACAAACACGCTCAAAAAAACGGAACAGTAAAGTAAAGCGCTAAAGAACATAGCTTGACATGAAAACAATTACACACAAAACATGATGGGAAACAGAGGGTTAAATACAATTAGATTGATTGGGGAAATGAAAACCAGGTGTGTATGAAAACAAGACAAGACAAATGGATATATGAAAAATGGAGCGGCGATGGCTAGAAAGCCGGTGACGTCGATCGCTGAACGCCGCCCGAACAAGGAGAGGAGCCGACTTCGGCG
>NW_019942673.1:101356-132852 GCF_002910315.2 Salvelinus sp. IW2-2015 | reverse complement strand
CAGCGTGTAAAAGGTGAACGAAAAATCAAAAAGGAAATGGTCTCACTGTGTTTACCAGATACTGTGAGGTTAAAGGTAGTGTCTCACATCTGATACTGGGGAGAAGACTACCATCTAAGGCGAACATGGGCGTGGGCTTCCCTAACTGTCTGAGAGGAATGTCATGTTTCCGAGCCCATGCTTCGTCATAAAACAACCCTCAGCCCCAGAGTCTTATCAAGGCACTGCAGGAAGCAGCCGAACCGGTCCAGCGTAGATGGACCGACAAGGTAGTACAGGATCTTGATGGAGAACGACTGAGTAGTAGCGCTCACCAGTAGCCTCCGCTTACTGATGACGTCTGGCTTTTACTGGACATGACATGACAAAATGTCCAGCAGAACCGCAATAGAGGCAAAGGCGGTTGGTGATTCTCCGTTCCCTCTCCTTAGTCGAGATGCGAATACCTCCCAGCTGCATGGGCTCAGCCTCTGAGCCGGTGGGAGGAGATGGTCGAGATGCGGAGAGGGGAAACACCGTTAACGCGAGCTCTCTTCCACGAGCTCGGTGGACGAAGATCTACCCGTCGTTCTATGCGGATGGCGAGTGCAATCAAAGAGTCCACGCTGGAAGGAACCTCCCGGGAGAGAATCTCATCCTTAACCTCAGCGTGGAGTCCTCCAGAAAACGAGCGAGCAACGCCGCTCGTTCCAGTCACTGGATGCAGCAAGAGTGCGAAACTCTATAGAGTAATCCGTTATGGATCGATCACCTTGACATAGGGAAGCCAGGCCCTGGAAGCCTCCTTCCAAAAACTGAACGATCAAAAACCCGTATCATCTCCTCTTTAAAGTTCTGATAAACTTAGACACTCAGCCCTTGCCTCCCAGATAGCTGTGCCCCACTCCGAGCCCGACCAGTAAGGGTGATATGACGTAGCGATCCGAGCTCTCTCTCTTGAGTATGTGTTGGGCTGGAGAGAGAACACAATATCACCTGGGTGAGAAAGGAGCGACACTCAGTGGGCTGCCCTGAATAACATGGTGGGTTATTAACCCTAGTTCCGGGAGACTCGGATGACCAGGAAGTAGCTGGTGGCACGAGACGAAGACTCTTGAAACTGTCCTGAGAGATCGGAGACCTGAGCGACAGGGTCTCAACGGCATGACGAGCAGCAGACAATTCCTGCTCGTGTCTGCGGCATTGCTCCCTGGATCTCGACGGCAGTGTTGCGAGAATCCGTAGTCGCTGGGTCCATTCTTGGTCGGATTCTTCTGTTATGCTGGTGAATGAGGACCCAAAAGCGACGTAATAGAAACAGAGTCTTTATTCCAGTATAAACAAATAATGATTCTCCTGGATATTATCGATGGTAAATCCAAAACAGGAAACTGAAATCCTCTCGTCAATAGAGAGGAACGACTGGAGACGCGACCACAGACTGCAGGTCGCTTTAGGAAGGCACAGGCCGTAGCTGACATAGACACCTGCTCACACGCAGCATCTGAAGAAGGCAAAAAACACGACAGGGCGGAACAAGGACACAGAACAGCAAACATCAAACAGAATCCGACAAGGACAGGACAGAAGCGGAAAACAGAGGGAGAAATAGGGACTCTAATCAGAGGGCAAAATAGGGGACAGGTGTGAAAGAGTACATGAGGTCGTTAGGAGAATGAGAAACAGCTGGGAGCAGGAACGGAACGATAGAGAGAGAGAGCGAGAGAGGGAAAGAGGAAGGGGGAGAGAGAGGGATAGAAAGAGGGAAAGAACCTAATAAGACCAGCAGAGGGAAGCACAGGGACAAGACATGATGATCAAAGACAAAACATGACAGTTAAATGTTCAGCAGTCTTATGACTTGGGGGTAGAAGCTGTTAAGGAGCATTTTGGTCCTAGACTTGGCGCTCCGGTACAGCTTGCCGTGCGGTAGCAGAGAAAACAGTCTAAGACTTGGGTGACTGGAGTCTTTGACAATTTTTATAGCTTTCCTCTGACACCGCCTAGTATGTAGGTCCTGGATGGCAGGAAGCTTGGCCCCAGTGATGTACTGGGCCGTACCCACTACCCTCTGTAGAGCCTTACGGTCAGATGTTGAGCAGTTACCATACCAGGCGGTGATGCAACCGGTCAGGATGCTCTCGATGGTGCAGCTGTAGAACTTTTTGAGGATCTGGGGACCCATGTCGAATCTTTTCAGTCTCCTGAGGGGGACTAGGTGTTGTTGTGCCCTCTTCACGTCTGTCTTGGTGTGTTTGGACCATGATAGTTCGTTGGTGATGTGGACACCAAGGAACTTGAAGCTCTCCACCCGCTCCACTACAGCCCCATCGATGTTAATGGGGGCCTGTTCGGGCCGCCTTTTCCTGGAGTCCACGATCAGCTCCTTTGTCTTGCTCACATTGAGGGAGAGGTTGTTGTCCTGGCAGCACACTGCCAGGTCTCTGACCTCCTCCCTATAGGCTGTCTCATCGTTGTCGGTGATCAGGCCTACCACTGTTGTGTTGTCAGCAAACTTAATGATGGTGTTGGAGTCGTGTTTGGCCACACAGTTCTGGGTGAACAGGGAGTACAGGAGTGGACTAAGCACACACCCCCGAGGGGCCCCAGTGTTGAGGATCAGTGTAACAGACGTGTTGTTGCCTGTCCTTAACACCTCGGGGCGGCCCGTCAGGAAGTCCAGGATCCAGTTGCAGAGGGGGTTAGTCCCAGGGTCCTTAGCTTAGTGATGAGCTTCGTGGGCACTATGGTGTTGAACGCTGAGCTGTAGTCAATGAACAGCATTCTCACATAGGTGTTCCTTTTGTCCAGGTGGGAAAGGGAAGTGTGGAGTGCGATTGAGATTGCGTCATCTGTGGATCTGTTGGGGCAGTATGCAAATTGGTGTGGGTCTAGGGTATCCAGGAGGATGCTGTTGATGTGTGCATGACTAGCCTTTCAAAGCACTTCATGGCTACCGACATGAGTACTACGGGCGGTAATCATTTAGTCAGGTTACCTTCGCTTCCTTGGGCACAGGGACTATGGTGGTCTGCTTGAAACATGTAGGTATTACAGACTCGGTCAGGGAGAAGTTGAAAATGTCAGTGAAGACACTTGACAGTTGGTCCGCGCGTGCTTTGAGTACACGTCCTGGTAATCCGTCTGGCCCCTCGGCTTTGTGAATGTTGACCTGTTTAAAGCTCTTGCTCATATCGGCTACCGAGAGCGTTATCACACAGTCGTCCAGAACAGCTGGTGCGCTCATGCATCCTGCAGTGTTGCTTGTTTATTCACGACTTCCCAGTTGCCTTGACCTCACTGATGTCAAGTTTTCGCAGTTATTAGTTAACAGTTGTTTTGAGCGCCGCACAACTCATGATTCATTCACTTTGTTAAATGTTTATCATTTTAAACTTGGAAAAGAGCACCTTAATCCCAGATTTGGGACCACACAGCCACTCCACTGAATAGCCGGCTAGTGATTTCTTTACAATAATTGAAGTTAGCCACTGTTACTGATTCCTTCCAAACCACTCATTGTTGAATTTGCGATTTCCAACTTGTTGTGTAATGTTTATGTGCAATGGTTGATCAGCACCGATAAGTTTTATCTATAATTTCTCTTCATTATTTCTCTTCATATGACAAGGATTATAAAGGATTTGCCAATAGAATGTCAACTTGATTCATGATGATGACTGCTAGCTAAGATTTTGAAAGTATGATGTTGACATGATCAGTCCAATCAAAGCTACTGTTCATATAACGTGATTTGACGTCATTTTATCTGTGACCAATGACCTTGAGCCATCTTGGATGGGCACTTCTTATGTAACTCTATGGCAGCACCCAAGGAGCTAGAACTTTCTATCTCTACCCTTAGACTTGGTGGTGACGTAGTGTCCCCATGAGTGACAGAACAGTGAGCCAATCACGGCACAACGTCCGTATTCTCTGCAGGCTTGCCGCACCACCACAGAAAGCACTGAGCTAGGCTGAAACACCTGTATTTTGGAGCTGCCTTACTACAGGAAACAAAAAAGAGAACATGTTTGTATGCAGCTTTATTAACTAAATGATATACAGTGGGGAGAACAAGTATTTGATACACTGACAATTTTGCAGGTTTTCCTACTTACAAAGCATGTAGAGGTCTGTAATTTTTATCATACGTACACTTCAACTGTGAGAGAHGGAATCTAAAACAAAAATCCAGAAAATCACATTGTATGATTTTTAAKTAATTAATTTGCATTTTATTGCATGACATAAGTATTTGATACATCAGAAAAGCAGAACTGAATATTTGGTACAGAAACCTTAGTTTGCAATTACAGAGATCATACGTTTCCTGTAGTTCTTACCAGGTTTGCACACACTGCAGCAGGGATTTTGGCCCACTCCTCCATACAGACCTTCTCCAGATCCTTCAGGTTTCGGGGCTGTCGCTGGGCAATACGGACTTTCGCTCCCTCCAAAGATTTTCTATTGGGTTCAGTCTGGAGACTGGCTAGGCCACTCCAGACCTTGAGATGCTTCTTACGGAGCCACTCCTTAGTTGCCCTGGCTGTTGGTTTCGGGTCGTTGTCATGCTGGAAGACCCAGCCACGACCCATCTTCAATGCTCTTACTGAGGGAAGGAGGTTGTTGGTCAAGATCTCGCGATACATGCCATCCATCCTCCCTTCAATACGGTGCAGTCGTCCTGTCCCCTTTGCAGAAAAGCATCCCCAAAGAATGATGTTTCCACTCCATGCTTCACGGTTGGATGGTGTTCTTGGGTTGTACTATCCTTCTATTCCTCCAAACACCGGCGAGTGGAGTTTAGAGCAAAAAGCTCTATTTTTTGTCTCATCAGACCACATGACCTTCTCCCATTCCTCCTCTGGATCATCCAGATGGTCATTGGCAAACTTCAGACGGGCCTGGACATGCGCTGCTTGAGCAGGGGACCTTGCGTGCGCTGCAGGATTTTAATCTCATGACGGGTAGTGTGTTACTAATGGTTTTCTTTGAGACTGTGGTCCCAGCTCTCTTCAGGTCATTGACCAGGTCCTGCCGTGTAGTTCTGGGCTGATCCCTCACATTCCTCATGATCATTTGATGCCCCACGGAGGTGAGATCTTGCATGGAGCCCCAGACCGAGGTGATTGACCGTCATCTTGAACTTCTTCCATTTTCTATAATTGTGCCAACAGTTGTTGCCTTCTCACCAAGCTGCTTGGCTATTGTCCTGTAGCCCATCCCAGCCTTGTACAGGTCTACAATTTATCCCTGATGTCCTTACACAGCTCTCTGGTCTTGGCCATTGTGGAGAGGTTGGAGTCTGTTTGATTGAGTGTGTGGACAGGTGTCTTTTATACAGGTAACGAGTTCAAACAGGTGCAGTTAATACAGGTAATGAGTGGAGAACAGGAGGGCTTCTTAAAGAAAAACTAACGGTCTGTGAGAGCCGGAATTCTTACTGGTTGGTAGGTGATCAAATACTTATGTCATGCAATAAAATGCAAATTAATTACTAAAAATCATACAATGTGATTTTCTGGATTTTTGTTTTAGATTCCGTCTCTCACAGTTGAAGTGTACCTATGATAAAAATGACAGACCTCTACATGCTTTGTAAGTAGGAAAACCTGCAAAATCGGCAGTGTATCAAATACTTGTTCTCCCCACTGTATATATATTTTTTACATTGTTTGCAAACTGATATGTGACACGTATTAATGCCAAAATAACATGCAAAACAGACAAGCCCCCCCCAAAAAAATATATATATTTGTGTTTTTTTTGCTTAAAATGTGGGGCTCAAAATGAATGACGGGTTGCCACTGGTTGGTGATTATTCCTCGGATCATATGATCGTATGTCAGAGCACTTTACTTAATGTACAAAATGTGTTTTCGCCCCCTTGGTTTTGCACCCCCTCGGGCTCGTGGAGGAGATCTTCGTGGGCTATACTGAGCCTTGTCTTAGGGTAGTAAGTTGGTGGTCTGTTGATATCCCTCTAGTGGTGTGGGAGCTGGGCTTTGGCAAACTGGGTGGGTTTATATCCTGCCTGGTTGGCCCTGTCCGGGGGTATTGTCGAACGGGGCCACTGTGTCCCCAGATCCCCCCCCCGTCTCAGCTTCCAGTACCTATGCTGCAATAGTCTATGTGCTGGGGGGCTAGGGTAGGTCTGTTATATCTGGTGTAATTATCTTATCTTATCTGGTGTCCTGTGTGAATTTAATTCTCTCTCCCTCCCCTCCCAGAGGACCTGAGCCCTAGGACCATGCCTCAGGATTACCTGGCCTGATGACTTCTGGCTGTCCACAGTCCACCTGGCCGTGCTGCTGCTCCAGTTTCAATTGTTCTGCCTGCGACTATGGAACCCTGGCCTGTTCACCGGACGTGTTACATTGTCCTGGACCTGCTGTTTTTGACTCTCCCTCTCCCTCTCCCTCTCCCTCTCTCGCTCTCTCGCTCTCTCTCTCTACTGCAACTGCTCTCTCGAACACTGAATGCTCGGCTATGAAAAGCCAACTGACATTTACTCCTGAGGTACTGATTTGTTGCACCCTCTACAACAACTGTGATTATTATTTGACCCTGCTGATCATCTATGGACGTTTGAACATCTTGAAGAACAATCTGGCCTTAATGGCCATTTACTCTTATAATCTCCACCCGGCACAGCCAGAAGAGGACTGGCTCAGAGCCTGGCTCAGAGCCTGGTTCCTCTCTAGGTTTCTTCCTAGGTTCCTGCCTTTCTAGGGAGTTTTTCCGAGCAACCGTGCTTCTACATCTGCATTGCTTGCCGTTTGGGGTTTTAGGCTGGGTTTCTGCATAAGCACTTTGTGACATGTGCTGATGTAAAAAGGACTTTATAAATACATTTAATTTGTTTGCCAGAACCTTTAAGCCTGTTATGTTATTTACAACATCATAAAGCTCCAAAAGCTTTCTTTGCACAAATTGCAGCACTCACACTCCTGATGCTCTACAAATGTCATAGGTTTAATAAAAGATGTCAGTTCCGTCAGTAATAATATTACATTTAGCACATTATAATAAGAGTCTTCGTGATATAGATAAATACAGACAGTAGTGACCAATCATTTGGAGTTTAATATAATTAATCAAATTGTATCACCAGAAAAATTCAAAAATAAACTTTAAAAAGTAGTTGACAAATTGTACAATTATAGCTATTTCATTTAATTTTACCATCAATGTCATGATCTTGACCATGAAATTAGAACAGGGACAAATATTTTTTAAACAAAACAATATATATATATATTTTTTTTTAAATACTTATTTTATTGACAAATGATTAAAGTCAGGCAAGAACACATATAACCCCCCCCCCCCAAAAAAAAGATGACAGACCACATAACTTCATACATAAAATATTGCATTATAATATTAGTCTAAAGTACAGACATTTTTTCTGTTACTATGTAATAGCATAGACGAATAGCATTGCCGGCTGTGCCTTGAGCAAGGCACTTAACCCAAATTTGCTCCAAGGGCACCATACTACTATGGCTGACGCTGTGTAAAAACAGCACATTTCACTGCACCTAACACGTTTATGTGACATCCTCTTCCTGCTACGAAACTCAGGGACTTTTATTTTGAAACGTCGTCGGCGTTCATGACACCGGAAGTGGATTCCACGTTGCGGAAGCAAGCACAAAACAGCGGCAGCACACACGCTGAAGCAAAATCATCATACGAAGAAAATGGAATTCAATTTGAACAACAAGAAAACAAGCTCACAAGACTTGTTCGCGTGTGGCAACGGAGGAGGTTTGATCCTTTTTCCGGAATTGCTTTATCAACTGATTTAACTGAGTTGACAAATTGTACAATTATAGCTATTTCATTTAATTTTACCATCAATGTCCTAGCTACATGCACCAACTCTTAACAACACTGTGTTCCAGTGGAGGCTGCTGAGGGGAGGATGGCTCATAATAATGTCACGACTGAAAAAAACATGTGTTTGATACCATTCACTCCATTCTGGACATTGTTATGAGCCGACCTTCTCTCAGCAGCATCCACTGTTGTGTTCATACTATCAGTGTGGTCAGATGTAACATTTCGGTGTCCTTGTACATAGGTCTTCATGACAAGCTTCTCCTCAAGTCGAAGGGGCCCAAAGCTAGCAGTTCTTTGCAAACCAAGAGGGTCCCAAGAAGTAGTGGTGAGTTAAAAACATTTCTAGCGTTTGTTTGTAGATGGGCTAGATTCTACAAATAGCCACGTCTTCTGCCAGGGTGCGCTGTTATTCCGTTTCAGGTCATTACCGAGACAGAAACAGAATAATAACAGCACACCATGGTTATTTGTAGATTCTAGCCCATCGAAATGTGTGTATTGCTTGCTAAATATGTTAAGTAGATTGCTACGTGTGTAGTTACAGTTGTATGTAAATGTGTCGTGTTTCAATTATGGACAGACTGCAGAACTTCCTGCCCCAGATGGCCCAGGCCAATGAGAAGCTCAAGTTGCAGATGGAGCAGGCACCTGAGGGCCACTATGACATAGAGAGGGTGGAGGAGTCTGGAAAGGTCATAGAGATGGTGAGTCTAGTGTGGCTGTCTTTTATAGCGAGGGGAAGTGTGACGTCGGAACAGCACGAGCAGGCCTATCATATTGTGTAGCCTGAACAGCCGCTAGTGGTCGCTGTTATCTCGGTCCCACTCCAAAAGAGAGGTAAACAGCGACCACTAGCGGCTGTTCAGGCTACATTTTGTGGAACAACTGAGCAGAGAAAGGGTCCTTCCAGTTTCCATCAGCTCAATTAAACCGAGACTCTGCGATATGACTTTGCCACAATTAACAGGTTGAACCGCAGATGAGTGCAACAAGACAATGTGCGTGTGCACGGTTGGGTTTTTTGTCATTCTGCTGCAACATTATAGCTCCCGGGGCAACAACTGTGAAGTTTGGCCTTGTGCCTCGCACTCATGGTTTTTGTGGAAGTCTTCCATATTCTGCTGTTTACTTTGCACATTGCTGACTCTGTCCTTAAACTGCAGGTGAGACGTTGTGCGAGTTCGAGCTGATCACTTTTGTGAAGTCGGGGACCATCGTTGGTCACCGCCTTTCAAAGTGTGTTGCATTATCAGGATAAAAATTGTACGACTTGCAACTACATGTCGACTGCATGAACTTTACAGAAATCCTGTGATTAAAGGTCATCCTGTAGCCTTCACCTGCATTGTGGGAGGCTCTATTGTCAACCAATCATTAGGCTGTTTTTGTTTGACTCACGTGAACGTGACCAAGGACGTGATTGAAACAGGAACCAACTTTGCTGCAATTCATGTATACAGTGGATATGTACAAATTTAATGTGATATGAGTCTTTCTCACCAATTGATTGTACAATGTACGCATATATTTTCAGTTTGTGAGTGTGAAATGTGGGTTGGAGATGTTTATTTTGACATATTGTAAAAACTATTGTAAAAACACATCGCCGGCGCCGAAAAGAGATGGCCGCCTCGCTTCGTGTTCCTTGGAAAATATGCAGTATTTTGTTTTTTTACGTGTTATTTCTTACATCGGTACCCCGGGTAATCTTAGGTTTCATTACATACAGTCGGGAGGAACTACTGAATATACGATTAACGTCAACTCATCATCGTTCCTACCAGGAATATGACTTTCCCGAAACGGATCCAGTGTTCTGCCTTCCACCCAATACAATGGATCTGATCCCAGCCGGCGACCCTGTGCGACGCCGAAAAAGGGGAAAACGTGGCGGTCTCGTGGTCAGGCTTCGGAGACGGGCACATCCGGCTCCACTCCCTAGCATACTACTCGCCAATGTCCAGTCTCTTGACAATAAGGTTGATGAAATCCGAGCACGGGTAGCATTCCAGAGAGACATCAGGGATTGCAACGTGCTCTGCTTCACGGAAACATGGCTAACTCAAGGGACGCTAACGGAGTCGGTGCAGCCAGCTGGTTTCTTCATGCATCGCGCCGACAGAAACAAACATCTTTCCGGTAAGAAGAGGGGCGGGGGGGTATGCCTTATGATTAACGAGAAGTGTGTGATCATCATAACAACACACAAGAACTCAAGTCGTTCTGTTCACCTGATCTAGACTCCTCACAATCAAATGTCGACGCATTATCTACCAAGGGAATTCTCGTCAATCATAATCACAGCCGTATACATTCCCCCCCAAGCAGACACATCGATGGCCCTGAACGAACTTTATCTGACTCTTTGTAAACTGGAAACCACACACCCTGAGGCTGCATTCATCGTAGCTGGGGATTTTAACAAGGCTAATCTAAAAAACAAACTCCCTAAATTCTATCAGCATATGATTGTGCTACCAGGGCTGGAAAAACACTAGACATTGTTTTACTAATTTCCGCGACGCTTATAAGGCCTCCCCCGCCCCCCTTTCGGAAAAGCTGACCACGACTCCATTTTGTTGATTCCAGCCTACAAACAGAAACTCAAACAACAAGCTCCCGCGCTCAGGTCTGTTCAACGCTGGTCGACCAATCTGAATCCACGCTTCAAGACTGCTTCGATCACGCGGATTGGAATATGTTCCGCATCGCGTCAACAACAATATTGACGAATATGCTGATTCGGTGAGCGAGTTCATTAGGAAGTGCATTGACGATGTCGTACCACAGCAACGATAAAAACATTCCCAAACCAGAAACCGTGGATTGACGGCAGCATTCGCGTGAAACTGAAAGCGCGAACCACTGCTTTTAACCAGGGCAAGGTGACCGGAAGCATGACCGAATACAAACAGTGTAGCTATTCTCTCCGCAAGGCAATCAAACAGGCTAAGTCTCAGTACAGAGACAAAATCGAGTCGAAATTCAACAGCTCAGACACAAGAGGTATGTGGCAGGGTCTACAGTCAATCACGGATTACAAGAAAACCAGCCCCGTCGAGGACCAGGATGTCTTGCTCCCAGACAGGCTAAACAACTTTTTGCCCGCTTTGAGGACAATACAGTGCCACTGACACGGCCCCCTACCAAACTGCGGGCTCTCCTTCACTGCAGCCGAGGTGAGAAAAACATTTAAACGTGTTAACCCTCGCAAGGCTGCAGGCCCAGACGGCATTCCAGCCGCGTCCTCAGAGCATGCGCAGACCAGCTGGCTGGTGTGTTTACGGACATATTCAATCAATCCTTATCCCAGTCTGCTGTTCCCACATGCTTCAAGAGGGCCACCATTGTTCCTGTTCCCAAGAAAGCTAAGGTAACTGAGCTAAACGACTTCCGCCCGTAGCACTCACTTCCGTCATCATGAAGTGCTTTGAGAGACTAGTCAAGGACCATATCACCTCCACCCTACCGACACCCTAGACCCACTCCAATTTGCTTACCGACCAAATAGGTCCACAGACGACGCAATCGCAACACACTGCACACTGCCCTAACCCATCTGGACAAGAGGAATACCCATGTGAGAATGCTGTTCATCGATTACAGCTCAGCATTTAACACCATAGTACCCTCCAAACTCGTCATCAAGCTCGAGACCCTGGGTCTCGACCCGCCCTGTGCAACTGGGTCCTGGACTTCCTGACGGGCCCGCCCAGGTGGTGAGGGTAGGTAACAACATCTCCACCCCGCTGATCTCAACACTGGGGCCCACAAGGGTGCGTTCTGAGCCCTCTCCTGTACTCCCTGTTCACCACGACTGCGTGGCCATGCACGCCTCCAACTCAATCATCAAGTTTGCGGATGACACTACAGTGGTAGGCTTGATTACCAACAACGACGAGACGGCCTACAGGGAGGAGGTGAGGGCCCTCGGAGTGTGGTGTCAGGAAAATACCTCATACTCAACGTCCAAACAAAGGAGATGATTGTGGACTTCAGAAACAGCAGAGGGAGCACCCCTTATCCACATCGACGGGTCAGTAGTGGAGAAGGTGGAAAGTTTTAAGTTCCTCGGTGTACACATCACGGACAAACTGAATTGGTCCACCCACACAGACAGCGTTGTGAAGAAGGCGCAGCAGCGCCTCTTCAACCTCAGGAGGCTGAAGAAATTCGGCTTGTCACCAAAAGCACTCACAAACTTCTACAGATGCACAATCGAGAGCATCCTGTCGGGCTGTATCACCGCCTGGTACGGCAACTGCTCCGCCACAACCGTAAGGCTCTCCAGAGGGTAGTGAGGTCTGCAGAACGCATCACCAGGGGCAAACTACCTGCCCTCCAGGACACCTACACCACCCGATGTCACAGGAAGGCCATAAAGATCATCAAGGAAACAACCACCCAAGCCACTGCCTGTTCACCCCGCTATCATCCAGAAGGCGAGGTCAGTACAGGTGCATCAAAGCAGGGACCGAGAGACTGAAAAACAGCTTCTATCTCAAGGCCATCAGA
Organism: Salvelinus sp. IW2-2015; assembly: GCF_002910315.2. NCBI lineage: Eukaryota > Metazoa > Chordata > Actinopteri > Salmoniformes > Salmonidae > Salvelinus > Salvelinus sp. IW2-2015. The sequence goes on along the minus strand of NW_019942673.1, from coordinate 120,507 downwards.
CTGTTAAACAGCCACCACTAACATTTAGCGGCCGCTGCCAACATACTGACTCAACTCCAGCCACTTTAAAAATGGGAATTGATGGAAATTATGTAAAAATGTACCACTAGCCACTTTAAGCAATGCCACTTAATACAATGTTTACATACCCTACATTACCCATCTCATATGTATATACTGTACTCTATATCATCTACTGCATCTTGCATCTTTATGCAATACATGTACCACTAGCCTTTTAAACTATGCCACTTTATGTTTACATACCCTACAGTACTCATCTCATACGTATATACCGTACTCTATACCATCTACTGCATTGCCATGCCGTTCTGTACCACCACTCATTAATATATCTTTATGTAATATTCTTTATCCTTTAAACTTGTGTGTGTGTGTGTAAGGTAGTAGTGTGGAATTGTTAGGTTAGATTACTGTTGGTTATTACTGCATTGTCGGAACTTGAAGCACAAGCATTTCGCTACACTCGCATTAACATCTGCTAACCATGTGTATGTGACTAATAAAATTTGATTTGACATTCGGCTTACCATTCAAATGAGCCCATTATGTTGATGAGATAAATTGTGTTATGTCGTTGATGACATTGATTCCCTTGTCTCTCTATCAGRGTGTGTCGCTGGTGGAGCTCAGTAGTTCAGACAGCGACTCACTGAGGAGGAGCACGCTCACAGAGGAGAACCTCAAACTGCCTGGCAACTACCAGAGGCAGAAAAAGAAGGTTCATATCCAAGTCCTGGAGAAACAAGTGGATTAGGCCGTTATAGGCCTCTAAAGAGACTACTGGGACAGTTGCAGTGTGTAATATTGACATGCGTTGGTAATACTAATCAACTGACGTGGGATCAGTTCTCCTTCTCCAAGCCCTTTTCATAACCATTATGAGTGAAAGAATAAGAACTTACCGTAGGAAGGTGAGGAGATGGTCCTGGAGGGCTAATGGATTAACAGTGGATGGAGACCTGCTGCAGTGAGGGATAAAGGGGACACTGGTGTCTACATAGGAGGGTGTCTGTACTATAAGGGCCAAATATCATGTGTCAACAAGAGTTTCAGTGCTATTTGAGCCATAATGAGATGGGGACTAAGCATTGAGTGCCTTCTCAAGCATGTGCAGTAAGAATGTGCCTTACATAATTTCCTGTTTATCTGACCATAGGATACTTGTAAGGTTGACGTTCATAGTGGCTTGATGGTTCATTGACGGCAGAGAAAGAAGACATTTAGCCTATCTGTTGTCAATCCATTTTCAATAGAACATTTTCATATTGTTTGTGTACATTTTTAAATAGGATTTATCACTAGCATAGATAATCAAGGCTACATTTGAATTATTTAAGCAGAACCGTTTGACTGTATTTCTCATCTTCAACACCAAATGCTTTATATCTGTCTGCTTTGTTTTATGAATAGTCCCAGCATTATGTTACGGTTGGTCACAAGGTTTGTGAGCTGTGAAGTTTTTCCCAGATCATTTGTTTCCTGAAACAAAAAGTACTGAAGCCGTGTACTGTATTTCATAAGTGTATGAAATCCAAGGTTGTTGTGTGGTTGTGAATGACACAGCATACACAAACGCTCGTGTTTAAAAGGAAAAATGGAAGTATAGACCATGACATCGGATAAATAAGAAACGGGTATTCACCATTGTACAACAGAAATGTCCTTGTTTTTGAAAGAAAAGCCCAAAACATTGTCCATTAAAATAATTGATCAGAAATACAGTGTAGACATGTTAATGTGGTAAATGACTATTGTAGCTGGAAACGGCTGATTTAAAAAAAAAATGTAATATCTTCATAGCCGTACAGAGGCCCATTATCAGCAACCAGCACTCCTGTGTTCCAATCTGTATCATTTTAAAAGGCTAATTGATCATTAGAAAACCCTTTTGCAATTATGTTAGCACAGCTGAAAACTGTTGTTCTGATTAAAGAAGCAGTAAAACTGGCCTTCTTTAGACTAGTTGAGTATCTGGAGCATCAGCATTTGTGGTTTCCTTCTAGGCAGGGTTGCAAAGAAAAAGCCATATCTCAGACTGGCCAATTAAAAGAAAATATTAAGATGGGCAAAAGAACACAGACACTGGACAGATGAACTCTGCATAAAAGGCCAGCATCCCGGAGTTGACTTTTCACTGTTGACATTGAGACTGGTGTTTTGCGGGCACAATTTAATGAAGCTGTCAGTTGAGGGCTTCCCACTCTTTCTATTCTGGTTAGAGCCAGTTTGCGCTGTTCTGTGAAGTGAGTAGTACACAGCGTTGTACAAAGATCTTCAGTTTCTTGGCAATTTCTCGCATGGAATAGCCTTAATTTCTCAGAACCAGAATAGACTGACGAGTTTCAGAAGAAAGGTCTTTGTTTCTGGCTATTTTGAGCCTGTAATCGAACCCACAAATGCTGATGCTCCAGATACTCAACTAGTCTAAAGAAGGCCAGTTTTATTGTTGCTTTAATCAGCACAACAGTTTTCAGCTGTGTTAACAAAATTGCAAAAGGGTTTTCAAATGATCAATTAGTCTTTTAAAATGATAAACTTGGATTAGCTAACACAACGTGCCATTGGAACACAGGAATGATGGTTGCTGATAAATGGACCTCTGTACGCCTATGTAGATATTCCATTAAAAAGCAGCCGTTTCCAGCTACAATAGTCATTTGTAACATTAACAATGTCTACACTGTATTTCTGATCAATTTGATGTTATTTTAATGGACAAAAAAGTGCTTTTCTTTCAAAAACAAGGACATTTCTAAGTGACCCCAAACTTTTGAACGGTGGTATATGTTGTAAGACAAACAATACTGTATGTACCGGGGCTGGTTTTTACACAAGGTTCGGAGGAGAATAGTCTCTCACATCTCCATAGAGACCAGATTTCCCTGTAGTTTTCAAAATGCTAATTGAAAATGGCACATACGATGAAAATATATTCTTGAACGTATACTTTCTTAGTGTTAGCCGTTGTATTCGTATATCAACACTAGTCTTTCAAAGGTAGTTTATTTAATATCCTATTTAAATTAATATATATATTATTTACTAAAAACAATCTGCAGTTTCTACATTATTTTTGGACTTATAAATTGATATGTACTCATTGATTCTTGAATATACCTTAGAGATGCTTAATGAGCTTAGTTCAACTGTCGTACCCCATCGTAACCCCAAATATAAGCTTTTTCTACTTCATTTTTTGTGAACAAAACATGGTTAAAACTATAATGTTGATGTCATGGAAGGTCAGTCCTTGCATCCATAGCTCTGTCTATACATTTGAGAGTAGTTACATTTCTTCAGCCCCATCCCTCAGTTCTTTTTACCAAAACGGGCAGGTAGGTTGGTGTGCTTTAAAAATGCATAATCTAGTGTTGTAACCTACAGTGCTCCTTTTCTGACAGAAATACAATGTCAAAAAAATATCAAATTATTCAGTGTGTTTTCTTTTGTTATAAAATATTTACAAATAACAATTTAACTAAGGGAGTTGTGGATATCTTCAGCAGAAGTGTGGCACCTTGACATACGAATCTGAACCTGCATGCTTGAGCTAAAAATGAAATGTTGCAAAAAATGTGTGACTGACAGAGCAGGAGGAGATTGCCTGAAGCGCTCGGCTTTTGAAAAGCAAAACGTTCTTTCATGATCAGCGGAGGAACCGAAACCTTAAACTCAAAGTGAAGGGGTGTTGATCCAGACGAATCCACCTTGGCTCTGGAATACTGAAATCCACCTCTGCGTTTGATACGTGCGATTTTCCTTTTGTAACTTTGGGGAAAACCGCCTGTGTCCATGATGTGTCCGTAATGCAAGTTCCCGAACAGAATGCTCAAAACTGTTGGCACCTTGAGACGAGGTCGTGGCAGAGGGTAGGCTACACATCAAMGGTCTCCTCTCTCGCACACACCTGCTGTTAGGAAAGCGGAGCTGGACTCCTGATCGAGACTGACTGGAGTCGTGATCAGGTGGATTGATTGATCAGTCGTTGTTACAGTTTATTCGGCTGCCTTAGTACTCCACAGTCACTGCTTTGGTCCTGAGGTATTCGTTAAGAGCATCCTCTCCTGCCGACAGAACCGAAGCACAGTTAATCGGTCAAACTCAAATCAAGCATGTTGGGCTCACAACAAAGCTCCTAGGCTCATTTTCTTTGAACTCTGGACTATGTTTCAAGAAAAAGATAAATAGATTTCCATGTATTTTCCATTGTTTATCACAGACCACCAACTAAAAATCAGTATACGATATGATCCACATTCCAATATGACCGTATCCAACATGAAACCCCTTGCCTAATGATKACATGATTAACCCCAGACTCACCAAGGTCTTTACCGAAGCCGGACTGTTTGAAACCGCCGAACGGCGATGCCACGTCGGTCTTGTTGTAAGTGTTGACGAACACGGTCCCGGCGTCCAGCCTCTCGCTCACGTACATGGCCTTGTTGATGTCGCGCGTGAACACGCCGGACGCCAGGCCGAACTCGGTGTCGTTGGCTCTGTTTAGCACGCCATCTATGTCACTGCAGGTCAGAAGGGGAGAAAAGGGGATGTTGGGAACCACACACAGCTCTATTACTTGGGTCTGTGATGAGGAAAGGTTCTCTCTTTAGAAGACGTACCCGTCTTTGAACTTGGACACCACCATGATGGGGCCAAAGGACTCCTCTTTGGCGATGAACATGTGATCCTCCACGTCTGTGAACAGTGTGGGCTCCATGAAGAACCCTGGAGAGAAACCACGTCATAGTGTAGTTAGCGATGATGATGGTGGTTGGCTGAAACGGTGCATTACAGTGGCCTCCAATTGTGTTGTACTGTACCATCAGTATTCACTAACCAGTCTTGTGTTACCAACTATTCAGGAACATATACTATTATATCCTACGTATTCTTCAGATATACTACATATTCTATCCACATACTGTCCATAATGTCTATACATCCCATCATATATATATATACACTCTGACAATGCTAATATTTCTATATTCCTTAATTCCATTATTTTACTTTTAGATTAGTGTGTATTGTTGTGAACTGTAAGATAATACTGCACTGTTGGAGCTAGGAACACAAGCAATTCGCTACACCTGCAATAACATCAGCTAAATACTGTATGTGTGTGCGACTAAAACAACTTGATTTGATGTTAAACACAGGTTATTCTACTGTAGCTACTTTGGTAGGAGTGCATACTGTGATACTAAGAGGGGCCTATAGTATTGAAAAGACACTGCTTCAAAAGTGTTTACCTRGCCTGTCCACCTGTTTGCCCCCGTACACCAGCGTGGCGCCCTCCTTCATGCCCACCTCACAGTACTCCACCAGCTTTTCCATGTGGGCCTTGTGGTTCTGGGGCCCGTGGTCCGTGGAGCGGTCCAGAGGATCACCCACTTTCATCTTCTTTATCTCCTCCAACTGATGGGGTGAAGAGGAGGGGAGACGGAGGAAGAGGAATGCAAAGGCTATGACGAGGAAAAGGATCTTGAGAGACCCTTGAGCTACGCTACACGGAGACTCAGTTGTTGTGGGGTGGAGGAAACGGAGGAAGGGGAGGAAGAGGAAAAGTGTATTGTGTGTTTTGGACTGTTGTGGGAGGGTTCAGGATACTCACCACTCTCCTGATGTACTCATCATGTATGGACTCCTCCACGAACAGGCGTCCAGCAGCGATGCAGTTCTCTCCTTTGTTGAAGAACACAGAACTCATACCCTGTAGAAAGGGAGATGGAGGGGAAGGGAATATGACGAAAATAAGAGCAGGTCAAATGAAGAAATTCGAAGACACAGGTACGAAGTCCCTCTCCTCTTTTCCTTCTCCTTTAGTTACTCTCTCTCTTTTCTCTTTCCCTCCCTCTCTCACCATGCGCACAGCCTTGTCCATGTCACAGTCGCTGAAGATGATGAGTGGAGACTTCCCTCCTAGCTCCAGAGAAACCTTCTTCAGGTTACTCAGCGCACAGCTGCAACAGGAAATKACACGYGAGCMTGAGCAGGAAGTAGCYCAATATMARCMWATCAGGAATAASTGGGGTCCCAGCCCCCTACTGTACCTTTTCATGATCTGTTTGCCGATAGGGGTGGAGCCTGTGAAGCCCAGTTTACGGATGTCAGGGTGGTCAGACAAGCGCTGTCCCACCATCCCACCTATTAGAGAGATGGGGGATAGGGAGGTAGAGAGAGAGAAAGGGGTGAGAGGGTGGCAGGGGGAGAAAGGGTAGTAGAGATGAGGGAGAGTGGGTGGTAGATGGGGAGATGGAGTGAGAGAAACAGAAAAATAAAGATTAGAATCAAAAACCTTATCTAATAAGATCTCACAGATCTCCTGGAGGACCTCTCCCTTCCCACAAGCTCTTGCTCCCTTGTGTCCTGTTACCTGAGCCAGGAACGATGTTGATGACTCCCTTGGGAATGCCAGCCTTCACAGTCAGCTCRGCAAACTTCAGGGCTGACAGAGGAGTAACCTTTTGGACGAGAGCAGAGAGCGAGTGAAACATGTTCCTTGATGTGGACACGGGGAAACTCTTCCAAGTGAATCAAATGACATCTGATATTCACATATGTKGTTCAGCAATGTGCAGTGCTAGAGAGGCTATTTTAACACGTCGGCCTGCAGAGAAAGGTTACGTTAGGTAGAGTTGTGCGTGACAGGTAGGGTCGTGTGTGACTGCCGTGTTACATAAGTTGTTCACCTGCTGGTATAAAATCTACGACTGAATCTGTTGTAACGTRTGCAGGTGTATGTTTTCTCACCTGTGCAGGTTTCAGGACCAGTGTGTTTCCAGCTGCGAGGCAAGCGGCACTCTTCCATGCCAGCATCATGAGTGGGTAGTTCCAGGGAATGACGATGGCRCACACACTGGCACCCAGGAAACACAACACTCACCGTGAGCAGGTGCCACAGGTCAGCCAAAAGCAGTGGTTACTACAACCAATACTCAAACTAAAACCACTACTCATGAATCATGTTCATATCTAAATCCATATTGATATTTCCTGGTAGAGTTGTATGTGAACTCTGACCCCTTACCCCAGAGGTTCCTTCTTGGTGAAGGTCAGATTGCGATTGGGCCTGGCCTGGTTGATGGGTATCGTCTTGCCCTGTAGCAGACAGGATATAATAGAAGATATCCTTAGACTACTAGATTACTGAAAAAGATTGAGACAACTAGGTCAGGATTTGGCAAACAGGGACATGTGAATGAAAAAGMAGTGGAGCCAGTTTCATCATACAAAACCCTCCAAACATCTTCATATTTCACATATCTGGTCCATGCAGGTGAAACTGTACCTGGATCTTGTCGCACCAGCCGGCGAAGTAGCGGAAGGTCTGTATGGACATGCCTACGTGGGTCTTCAGGGCCAGGGTGTAGACAGCTCCAGAGTCTATGGACTCTATGGTGGCCAACTCCTCCTGGTGCTCCTCCATAAGGTCAGCCAGCCTGGTAGGGAGGGGAGGTCAACAAGAGAGATGGAGGTAGGGTCCACTGGCAGTCTTTGTCCTCAAAATATATTATTATTGTATAAATGGATATAAATCTGCACTATTTAAACAAGTTCCCTGATAGTAACTATACTCCATAATGAGTCGAGGTAGATCTCCACCAGGCCTCTAGGAGGCGCTGTAGGCTTGGTGCTCACTTGTACAGCAGGGTGCCACGATCTCTAGGGTTCATCCTGCCCCAGGGGCCAACCTCAAAGGCCTCTTTGGCTGCTGCTACCGCCCGGTCCACATCTCCCACTGACGCGTAGGCTACCTTACAGATCACCTACGGAAAAGGGTTAACATTTAATGACCTCTCAATACAATAATGTCCACGAGTATGTATGTCAGTGTGTATGTGAGAGTGTATATCTAAGTATGATCGATGAGAAATAGTAGGGTGTGTGTGTGTGTTCAGGCGTATCTGTTTAGCATTACTAACTCACAGAGCCATCGGCAGGGTTGATGGTATCGGCGGTCTTGCCGTTCTCTGCGTCCTCAAACTTGCCATTGATGAAACACTGCCAAGGCATCTTCACCGTCATGTTGTTGACGTCTTTAGTTGCTGGAACAACATGACGTGGCATACATTACACGTCAAAGACAAATTACAGATCAGCTGTGTCTTATAAACACGTGTATATGTTGTGAATATAACACATTGAATACAAGTGGAAAGTGAGTGGGAAACAGTATGTTTATCATCATCAATATAACACCATCTCAAATCAAACTTTATTTGTCACATGCGCCGAATACAACAAGTGTAGACTACCGTGAAATGCTGACTTACAAGTCCTTAACCAACAGTAAGTTCAAGAAAAGAAGAAAAAGATTTACCAAGTAAACAAATGAATAACAATAACGAGGCTATATAAGGGGCACCGGTACTGAGTCAGTGTGCAGGGTACAGGTTAGCTGAGGTAATTTGTATGTAGGTGGGGTGAAGTGACGATGCATAGATAATAAACAGCGAGTAGCAGGCTGTAAAAAGAGAGGGGGGGGGGTAGAAACTGTTCAGCAGTCTGTTCAGCAGTCTTATGGCTTGGGGGTAGAAGCTGTTGAGGAGCCTTTTGGTCCTAGACTTGGCGTCTGTACGCTTGCCACGTGGTAGCGGAGAGAACAGTCTATAACTTGGGTGACTGGAGTCTCTGACAATTTTATGGGCTTTCCTCTGACACCGCCTATTGTATAGGTCCTGCATGCAGGAGCTTGGCCACAGTGATGTACTGGGCCGTTCGCACTACTCTGTTGCTCCTTACGGTCAGATGCCGAGCAGTTGCCATACCAGGCGGTGATGCAAACCGATCAGGACTCTCGATGGTGAAGCTGTAAAATTTGAGGATCTGGGGATCATGCGAAATTTTTTAGTCTCCTGAGGGGGAACAGGTATTGTCGGCGCTCTTCACAACTGTCTTGGTATGTTTGGACATGATAGATCTTGGTAATGTGAACACCAAGGAACTAGAAACTGTCAACCCGCTCCACTACAGCGCATGATGTTAATGGGGCCTGTTCTGTCCGCCTTTTCTGTAGTCACGATCAGCTCCTTTGTCTTGCTCACATTGAGGGAGAGGTTGTTGTCCTGGCACCACACTGCCATTCTCTGACTTCCCTATAGGCCGTCTCATCATTGTCTGTGATCAGGCTACACAGTTTTGTCGTCAGCAAACTTAATGATGGTGTTGGAGTCGTGTTTGGCACGCATCGTGGGTGAACAAGGAATACAGGAGGGGACTAAGTACAACCTTGAGGGCCAGTGTTAAGGATCAGTGTGGAAGTCTGTTGTTGCCTACCCTTACCACCAGGATCCAGTTGCAGAGGGAGGTGTTTAGACCAGATTCTTAGCTTGTGATGAGCTTTGTGGGCACTATGGTGTTGAACGCTGAGCTGTAGTCAATGAACGCATTCTCACATAGGTGTTCCTTTTGTCCAGTGAGAAAGGGAAGTGTGGAGTGTGATTGAGATTGCGTCATCTGTGGATCTGTTGGGGCAGTATGCGAATTGGAGTGGGTCTAGGGTGTCTGGGAGGATGCTGTTGATGTGAGCCATGACCAGCCTTTCAAAGCACTTCATGGCTACCGACGTGAGTGCCACGGGCGGTAATCATTTAGTCAGGTTACCTTTGCTTCTTGGGCACAGGGACTATGGTGGTCTGCTTGAAACATGTAGGTATTACAGACCCGGTCAGGGAGAGTTGAAAATGTCAGTGAAGACACTTGCAGTTGGTCCACGCATGCTTTGAATACACGTCCTGGTAATGCATCTGGCTCAGCGGCTTTGTGAATGTTGACCTGTTTAAAGGTTTGTTCACATTGCTACGTAGAGCGTTATCACACAGTCATCCAGAACAGCGGGTGCTCTGCATGCTTCAGTGTTGCTTGCCTCGAAACGAGCATAAAAGGCATTTAGCTCGTAGGTGGATAGAATTATGGTCAGATTTGCCAAATTTGGTCATTAATTGTGGGTCTTGCCAACTCCTAAGTTGCACAACTGACCATAGGAGTTGGCAAGACAGCACAAACTGATCTGGGACCAGGCTACTGTATGAAAGTTTTTGTCTGACTCACATAGTCGATGACCATCTCCTCTCCTGCCTCTCCCTCAGCCTTCTCACAAACATCTGGATGAAGTCCTGGAAGGTGGTGGCCATGTACACGTCCTCATTCTGCAGCTGCAACCCTACACACTTCTGCTTGATCTCTCCACTAGCCTGGGAGAAGATGGGGTATAGCGGGGTCATAGTGAAGTTATGTCAGGTCATAGGAGAATATGTCACAGTACAATGGGCAACTAGAGTCACAAAAGTCACCATGATGATTAAAAGCCGATCACTGCTAATAAAATATATAACAAAAAATCTAGGTCAAGTGAGGGAAATGAAGGGTTAAACCAGGTCAATGCCAGTGAAAGCATACACTCACCTGACCACGTCCATAGAAGCAGCTCCTGACTTGAAGAAGTCTGTGGTTTCCTCGATGGCAGCAACGTTGCTCAGAATGCCTTTCCAGATGTCCTGGAGTAACAACCAACTGAATCAGTGGGCTAATTGAACAGCTTCTATCTGAATCATGCATTCGCAACATGGTGGTATACTATGTAACGATTCTGTTGTAGTAGTGTCAAACTGTACACCATGGCGACGTGGAAGCCTTCAGCGATACAATGAGAAACGTACTCGTATCTCCTCTGCCATCTTCTTCTCGTCATCAGTCAGCTCCACGCTGGCGGTGTCTCCTGAAGAGAAGTACTTAGCAGCAGAGATCATCTTCCATCCTCAAATGCAGGTTCTTCACCATCAGCTGTGGAGGAACAGAGGAGGAAGAGGGTGAGGAGAGGGAGAGGAGGGAGGCAACACATAGTTAGGCTGAGCTATGTCTTAATGACTAAACTGGAAAAATCATTCACAAAATAAACATTAGAAGCCATCGGAGGTTTATAGATATATGTCTGTTACAGCACAGGTAATACAGTTAACAGGGTTGCCACTAGAACTTCTGTACATTTCTATTCATTTCCCATTGATTCATTTTCTGTGACTCACCGCTTTGCATTCTGACCCGTACAGAACCAGGCCGTTCTTGGTGACGACACCAGGCTGGGACGCTCCCTCTATCTCCAGGACACTGACCGGCTGGCACCGACTCCCCCGCATGGACGACCCGTACAGAGTTACAGTCTAAGGAGAGAGAGGACATGGGTTCGATTGACATACTGCCAATGAGACAGACAGACACACACACACAGTAATAAAGAAACAGAACATTAGACACTACGTATAGTTCATACATACACTGTAAATGTAAGTGTGTGTGCAAGTGTGTGTTTTTGGGAACGCACCTGACCATCAATGACCGCCACGCTCCGGGGACTTTGTCGTGGCCACGGATCCAGTTGTGGATAGCTCTGCGGCTGGGCTAGGTTGACCTTGAGGACGGACAGAAGATGGGTGAGGAAGAAAATCTTCCTTTTCAGACACTTCTTTCCTTGGTTTCTAGGAACCAGGGGGAGGCCAAACAGTGGGCTGCCTATTATGAAACACTTAGAAGAGGGACTTAAATAACCCCTCACTCCCTCCTCGCCTTAAGAATGTTGGCCAGTGCTAAGGCTCTAGTAATTAACACTCCCCACCCCTCAAACCCCTAAACCCTCCCCCTCCTTCTACAACTCCTTCTACAACCCTCATCCCATTACTGGCCCTAGTACATACACCTCTCGCTAAACAGGACTTTTCAAACTGAGTAATGAATGGACGTATTGTGGAATTAAATGGCTACAAATTGAGCAACGTCAAACTGCCATAATAATTTGAGCAGAAAAGTGACAGGACAGGACATTATTTTAATGTTTATTTCCTAACATGATATTTGACTTAGTTTCCTTCATTCCCTACAAACAGCCTTAACCAGGTGACCTGTTTCACCCACATTCAGTATCTCACCTTGGAGTTGGACTTCTTCGGATACCCTCGTAGTGGCCTCCTCTGTCTGGGGGACGCGTGGGGCCTTCCCATCAGCGATCAGCTGCACTGACTCCACCTGCACCACAGGAATACACCAGCCCCCAAGCAATGTCAGTGTGTTGCGTGTTACAGCTGTGGGACTGTGATATGTTTTATCCTGATTGTGATCGGAGGATGGACAGATGGAGATGGTGGTGYGTTGCTATGGTTACCATGGCCTTGATGCCCTCTGGAAAGAGGAAGCGATTGTAGAGGGAGTCCACCGTGTCGTTGGGTTCCACAGGACACTCTCTCTGGAGCAGGATGGGACCGGTGTCCAGACCGTCATCAGCCCAGAAGATGGAGAACCCAGCCTTCTTATCCCCCTGGATCAGAGTCCTGAGGAYACAGGACCAGGTCAGACACAGAACCAACATCAAGCATAGAACCACRGTCATTCATAGAAACAGGGATGTACCCAGAAACAGGGTCATACATGGAACCATATGGAGCAGGCCACTCATGGAATCAGGTCATGCATAAAACCAGGAACTAAAACGTGACAAAGCTATTAGCTGGAAAAGAGTAGGCTACATGAAAAGTGCAATAATGTTAATATAACCATCTGTGTGTTTTCACACACACGGTCACGGTTTTCAGTGAATTTATGTCAATCACGAAGCTCATCTGCATTTCCTGCAGAGCAGGAAAATTCTCAGCAACAAAAGAGTGATCAAATTAAGATTCTACACCTGTAGTACAGAGCGAGAGAAAGCCAGACTTTTCCATAGAGCCCACTCACATGTAGGTTAAAGAGCCAAGTCAGACACAGATCAGTGTCAAATATAGGCTAAATCCACATAGCTGTTCACACACAGAGACGGCCATAGACACACACACACACGCCCCGAACACAGATAACAGGAACCGAGAATAGATAAGGGTAGGAAAAAGATAAGGCAAACTGTACTCAGCCAAACACATTACAAAAAGTTCATCCCCAAATCAGACCAGTTAGATAGCACCTCTCACTCCTGCTCAGCTCTCCAGCAGGTGTTTAACTATATGGGCAAGGCACACACTAAAGACTTTACACTGGTCATGGCTACGTATTGACAACAGCTGAAATGACCACATGTGCCTCTGCACTTGACCATCTCCATTCACCACACACACCCTACCCCACACGCCTATAAACCTTAATCCTCACACTATCTTAAAACCCTTTCTCTCTCCCCTCCCTCCCTCACCAGTTGATATAAACCTTAATCCTCACACTATCTTAAAACCCTTTCTCTCTCCCCTCCCTCCCTCACCAGTTGATGGCGGAGGCCCCGCGGTGCAGGGGCAGGATGGAGGGGTGGTAGATGATGGAACCGTGGGCCGGGTGGTCGATCACGTTCATGGGGATGAACTGGGAGCAGAAGGGCATGACGTTGAGCTCMGCCCCCACCGCCTTGTAGGCCTCCACTACTTCCGGGATGGGCTTCCCTTTGACACGCCACCGCGGGAACTTAAAGACCGGCGTCCCGTCCTTCTCCGCCACTACCGCTGGAGGGAGATAAAGGTGGGGTGGGGGGGTAGACAGAACACTTTTGTACAGTACACAGTATGTGACTGTGTATCTCAGTTCATCTGTGTGACTGTTATCTGTGTGAGCTGGGTGTGCGTCAGGGTTCATTCTGAATTGAGTTGCGAATTGCTCTTTCATTTCAATTAAATTCTTGAATTTGAATTGGCCACACCCAACATGAAGCAGAATTTGAATGAAAGGAAGTAGAATTTAATTAAATGAAAWTCAAATGGATTATTTATTCTAYACATTACCATAGTAATKTTTATTTTGATATCATAAATGGTTGGTTACCAGTACCATAAGGTTGAAACATTTCATTTTTAAACTCATTCTCAACTATTTCAAATAATTAGTGGTCTGGACAAATTCTAAGATCATGTTGTGGGTTGTCTATAATAATTCATAATTCCCTTAGTGTTTTTAAATATTAGAAAAAAATGTTGTAATCAAACTAATATTTGAAATGGTATGTGAATTCTTTGCATTAATAAGTAGCATATCCTGTTGATAAAAGACTTCTCATATGAATTAGACTTTCATGTTTCATGTCTCAGTTGAGTTGCTTTGAATGAAATTCAAATCAAATTCTGCTTCCTGTGGCCAATTCAAATTCAATTCACTGTTTAAATTGAATTAARTTCCGAATTGACACCAACTCTGGTGTGCGTGGGGGTTCCGGTCTTCCCCAGTTCCAACCAGTTCCAGGGCACATCCTGCTCTACTACCCTACTAGGGYTATGGTTACATGAAACCCACACTTTGGCCCCACCTGCTCCACACAAATTAAATTACACACACACGCCGATGGGAGGGGTGGGACAGGACATGGGRCTGGCCTAGGGGCACACGGTCCGTCTCAGAGTGAGTGCGTGCACCGGTGTGTGTGTGTGGTAAAGGCCACATGGAGCTGTTGGCCTCATCCAGCCAGCTATGCTAATCTGGGTGCTAAGCATGGTAGTAGCCTCGTAGTAATGCTTTATAAGAAGGCCATGCTTTATGCCATGGCAATAAGTGAAGTGTTAGAGGCTGTTTGACTCACAGACGGTTAGGCTAATAGTGCCATTTTCGGTTTACCATTCAACGCTACGTTCRAGTGATGCGCGGGCATCCTGACATCAAAAAGCTCTGTAGCAGGATAGCTAAAGCTGATGTCGGGACCTTGACAAACTTAAAAGCGAGTGAGTGATGACCATGAAAACACACAGGACTGGTTGCTATAGCTATTTTCAACAAGTATATTATTCTTCTGGCTTTATCTAACTCTATTGTTCATATTTTGCCTTGACTTGCTAGCTTGCTTGTTAACTTGTACAAGCTGAAGTTGCATGGGATCATATCCACTGCTAGGTAAACAAAGAGGTTTCTGATGACGAACTGTGCATGCAACTTTTCATGTGACATTACATCATCATTACATTGTCATGTAAACATTTACACAGTAGGCAAAAAACACCCACAATCAAACCATCTGCTCGGTAAATACTTTGCCTCAGGCTAATAACAGGCAAATCAAATGTGAAACAATGTTTTACTTAAATGTTTGACCATATTGTGTAACAAGGTTTCCTTTACATTTTTACAGGGATGCCAAAAAAATCGTAATAACACAGAGGTCTGTTTCCCTAGCCAAACGGCAAAAATCTCTCAATCCTGTGCCAAGAACACAGTGGGTCGCTGTATAACCTCACTGCAGAGCAGAGGAGGCTGGTAGGATGAGCTATAGGAGGACGGGCTCATTGTAATAGTTAGAATGGAATAAATGGAAGAGTTAAACATGTGGTTTCAATATGTTTGCTGTGTTTGATACCGTTTCATTCCAGCCATTACAATGAGCCTGTCCTCCTATAGTTTCTCCCACCAGCCTCTTCTGCTGCAGAGTCAGGCTGAACTGAAGTTAGTCCCAATTACTCTGATTTAGCCTAACAGGGTTTGGTCAGGGGTGTGTATCTCCCCTGTGTGTGGTTGTTTGTTTGCCTAGCAAGGACGCAGTGACGTTAAACTACGGATATTGTATTTGTATATTGTATATCTAGTCAGTTAGCCTCTCTCTCTCTCTCTCTCTCTCTCTATATATATATATATATATATATATATATATATAGAGAGAGAGAGCAAAGCATAGAGCAAAGCAGAGATAGAAAGAGAAAGGGGGAGAAGCACAGAACAGGGACCCTTGCCGTCCCAGCTGATGCATGCTGGGTAAAATAATTTGCATCATATCAAACCAGGGCCTCTCCCTACTAAAGCGATGGGCCCGCAGTCCTAACGCTAGGCATAAAGGCCTCCTTAGAGTCAACACGGATCTACCTCCCTCACTGACAGGGACAGTCAGTCCTCTCCTGACCCAGAGAGACCCAGGGCTAAAGGGGCTTCCGCCTCAGATTATCAGGGTAACCACTGAAGCCATTACATCTCATTTAGAAAAGTGACTGGGAGTAATCATTTACACAAACTCCACTAACTCAGTTAGACCGTGGGAGTCTAGGAGAGGACGGACTGGATCATGACTGAGGCCATGCAGATGGTAACAATGTAAAGAGGTGGCCATGCTCTGGTGAGGATGCAAGCATACCACTTCCATAAAAGCTTTGCTGCAATATTCATTCACTGAGTCATGATAACTTGTGTTCCCCTCCAAAAAAGAGGGCATGAGGAAGAGAAGGAAATAATGGAGAAGAGAGAAAGAGAGACTCCCCCTCCAGTCATCACCAGTGTGTCAATACTTACCCAGAGGGTCTGCCTTGCCATCCCTATCTGGCACAGTGAACACACCCACCACCCTATGGCCCTGCTTCCGTAGGTTGGTGTACACTTCCTGTCCAAACAGGCTCTGGCCAATCAGAGCCAGTCTCAGCTTATTTTGGTAATAATTCTGGAGGAGACAGGAGAGAAGAAAGAGCATGTGAGTTAGTGGTAAAAACTCTTTCTGACACATGAGAATAGCCTATACTGTACTGGTGGGCTTTAAGATCAAAACACATATTTTCCCCATATCCCTCAGGCTTTGAACCAATATGACCGACTACTGATGGYGACAAACTCCAACTTTCAATTGGACCATACTCATGTCCATGACCAATATTCAGTTTCACTTCAAACATCCCTCGTGTAGAGTATACATAGGCATTTTGTAGCGTTGAAAAGCATTTATACTCTGTCCCTCTCCAATACTCTTCCCTCTCCATTGCCAAGTTTTTTTTAGGAGTTTCTGGCAGCCAGACTGGCCCAATGGGCAATAAATCTTGGTCCTCTGGGAGAGAGAGTGGTCTGAAATGCTATTGGCTACAGAGAGCACAACCCCCCTCCTCCAACTAGAATGAATGCTCAAGTATGTTCAAATGAGGCTACTCCAATCAGTGTGTCTGTCTGGAAGTTCATGTGAAAATGGAAGGTTTCAAGTTTCCTATGCCGAAATAGACTAGGAATAAAGTAAACACTATAGCTGTTCATGTGTAATAACGTAATACATGTTAAGACAATGTAATAACCACATAATACATGTTATGACAATGTGTTATTCAATTGTTATAGCCTAATGTAAACAGCTCCTGTGAACGCTTACACCCAGACAGGCATGGTAGACGAACATTTTCCAGCACTGAGTGACTACCTATCAGCCAGCTAAAACGGCAATGATAAGAGATACATTTCTGCCGTTACATTGTAACCACCTACAGTTGCAGTTTGATATGGGCCGGTGTTGTTTACACAACCATATCGTATCAGTCCATTTTCCTTGCTAATATCCTGAAAGTAACTTCCATGTCAGTCGAATTATAGGCAGTTCGTTGCGTGTCTGTGGATTTCTGGATAGTGTGTTGCTAAGCCGCTCTGTTCAGCTGTCTGTGGTCTCTCTCGTTCAGCTGATGCAACTCCCCACGAACTGTACAATGGAAGTAATTCGTGCAGCGAATGGAGACAACGTGCATAACGTGGCAACTGGCAAAGACATGTCTTTCTTTGTATGGTTGTTAGAATASAAATACATAGTACATAATATGAATTCGCCTTTATTGTAATATCTTTACTAATGCTGCATATCAGATATCAAAATAGARAACTGTCAAGCATGCATCATATTTTGATTMGATTGTAGGCTACTGTGAATGTGCACTGTGCACACCCAGGCATTTACAGATCTGAGACCGAGTCATTCATTCATTGTAACATATGAAGATGACTCGATTTTAACCTGATATATATTAATGCATTAGAACAACAATGACAACATCGTGTGAATCAGCTGGCAARCAATTAGGATTCTCCATAGCGACAACKGGAGGGCGGGGGGAGACACAGGGGATCGCGGATGCAACATAAACAATGTTACTTACAGAGCTGGTAGAGAATTTCCTAATGATTCTGTTCGCTGTCCACAACATGATGGCTGTATTAATTAACACAAATTAAAAAACAACAGAATTAGTCCAACRTGGTCTGGGGACGTGTACGAGCTCCTGATGACACACACACCTGCCTCGCAATGACAGCGGTTCGAGCTAGCCACAGCCAGCTTATACCCGACAACCGGCGTGTGCGCGKGGTACTGTCTACGTGCGCGCTCACGAATCCTACTACTTCAATGAGGCACGTATGTATTTTACATTTGACAGTCTTACTGGCGTTATAGTAAGAATTGCTTTTCGCGATGAATTGTGCGTGCTACCAGWGGAATATCTATGTAATTTTATCAAAAGACCACGAAACCGGCCAGACACGAAGACGCAACATTGAACGACATTCATGTTAAAAAAATTAAAAAACGCGTAACCTTCATCTAGCGCCCCTTTTGAATGGGTTATGACGAGTAGGCTACTATTACATTGTAATTCCATTGTGATCAAATATAAATAGCAGCCATTATGTACTATTTTAGATTGGTGCATTTTATACAAAATGATCTGTATTAGTTTATTTCAATGTTGATCATAATAAAATAATAAAACCACACACACACACACATCAGTATCATCGCAGACCATAAGTAACTTTGTGATTGTTTAGTCATTCATTTAATTTCATCCATTCACTACAGGCCCAAATTCTGGACATATTTTCCATCTCAGGAAAACCATCGATGTGTAAACACACTTTGACCTCTGCTGAACACCCAGATGGAAAACTAGAGCAGGGCAGCTCTCTGGATAGTAGTGGAATGAACCCCAAACATTCACAACAAGGTGMTTTAAACACTCAACAGTTATGCCCTCTCCTGAGTGGAGATTGTGTAACATGAGGAATTATGCATTTGTATTGTTTATGAGTGAGGACAATCGTATCCGTATCAAGGTGATTTGTTCTGTAATTCAGATTCAAGTTTGTAAAGCAGAATCAATCATAAGTYTCCATTTCAACATACAGTATATTATACATTCCATTGTAGGCAGACTCAGTTGGTTCAATGTTCGACTGGTAGAACACACCAGTACCTACTCTCTGTGTTGCCTAGCTATATCATTGAGAGCACACCTGCTGCTGTGACTCCCATAGTGAATGAGCTCTGATCAAACATTCTACCCCCATCCACACTGAACTGCCTGGCACAGGTTCCCCCATGCCAAGGTCAACAGGGTTACTTCCCAGTATGAAGAGATGCGCAAGCAAGGATGAACACCCCCCCCCCC
>NW_019942673.1:90379-98271 GCF_002910315.2 Salvelinus sp. IW2-2015 | reverse complement strand
CATAGACATTTTGTAACGTTGAAAAGCATTTATGCTACTCTTTCCCTCTCCATTGGCAAGTTTTTGTTTTGTTTCTGGCAGCCAGACTGGCCCAATGGGCAATAAATCGTGGTCCTCTGGGAGAGAGTGGTCTGAAATGCTATTGGCTACAGAGAGCACAACCYCCTCCACCAACTAGAATGAATGCTCAAGTAAGTTCAAATGGCTACTCCAATCAGTGTGTCTGTCTGGAAGTTCATGTGAAAATGGAAAGTTTCAAGTTTCCTATGCCCGAAATAGACTAGGAATAAAGTAAATCTACAGAGGTTCATGTGTAATAACAACATAATACATGTTAAGACAATGTGTTATTCAATTTTTATAGCCTAATGTAAACAGCTCCCGTGAAGGCTTACACACAGACAGGCATGGTAGGCTATACTTTTCCAGCACTGACTACCTATCAACCGGCTAAAACGGCCATGATAAGAGATACATTTCTGGCGTTACATTGTAACCACCTACAGTAGCAGTTTGATAGGGGCCGGTGTTGTTTACACAACACCTACAAAACCATATCTTAGCAGTCCATTTTCCTTGCTAATGTCAGTCGAATTATAGGCAGTTCGTTGCGGGTATGTAGACTTCTGGATAGTGTGTTGCTAAGCCGCTCTGCTCAGCTGTCTGTGGTCTCTCTCGTTCAGCTGATGCAACTCCCCACGAACCGTACAGTGGAAATAATTCGTGCAGCGATGGAGAAGCGTGCATAACGTGGCAATTGACAAAGACATGCCTTTCTTTGTATGGTTGTTAAAATAGATTGTACATAATATACATTCGCCTTTATAGTAATAACTTTAATAATGCTGCATATCAGGTATCAAAATAGAGAACTGTCAAGCATGCATCATATTTTGATTAGATTGTAGGCTACTCTGAGTGTGTCCTGTGCACACCCAGGCATTGACAGATCTGAGACCGAGTCATTCATTGATTGT
The DNA here is from genome assembly GCF_002910315.2 of Salvelinus sp. IW2-2015. Lineage (NCBI taxonomy): Eukaryota > Metazoa > Chordata > Actinopteri > Salmoniformes > Salmonidae > Salvelinus > Salvelinus sp. IW2-2015. Next base: position 97,294 of record NW_019942673.1, on the reverse strand, counting down.
AACATATGAAGATGACTCAATTTTAACCTGATAGATATTCATGCACCAGAACAACAATGATAACATCGTGTGAATCAGCTGGCAAGCAATCAGGATTCTCCATAGTGACAAATTGGAAGGCAGGGGGACACACAGAGGGTATAGCTGATGCAACATAAACAATGTTACTTACAGAGCTGGTAGAGAATTTCCTAATGATTCGGTTCGCTGTCCACAACATGATGGCTGTATTAATTAACACAAATTAAAATACAACAGAATTAGTCCAACGTGGTCTGGGGACGTGTGGGAGCTCCTGATGACACACACACCTGCCTCGCAATGACAGTGATTAGAGCTAGCCACAGCCAGCTATACCCGAGAACCGGCGTGTGCGCGAGGTACTGTCTACGTGCGCGCTCACGCGTCCTACTACCTCCTTCAACGAGGCACGCATGTATTTGACATTTCGGTGCGTTTGACAGCAAGTCTTTCACAGTTTTATCTGTTGCCTAGGGTAAATTATTTAAAAAAAATGTCCTGGTGTTGTAGTAAGAATTGCTGTTCGACATGAATTATGCGTGCTACCAGTGGAATATAGTTGTCCTTTTATCAAAAGACCACGAAACCGGCTCGGACACGAGGACGCAACATTGATCGACATTCATGTAAAAAGAAACGCGTTAGCTTCATCTTGCGCCCCTCTTGAATGGGTTATGACGAGTAGGCTACTATTACATTGTAATTACATTGTAATCAGATATAAATAGCAGCCATTATGTTGTATTTTAGGTTGGTGCATTTTATACATAATGATCTGTATTAGTTTATTTCAATGTTTATCAAAATAATAAAACCACACACACACATCAGTATCAGACCATATGTAACTGGGATTGTTTAGTCATTCATTTAATTTCATCCATTCCCTACAGGCCCAGGTTTGGACAGCTTTTCCATCTCAGGAAAACCATCGATGTGTTAAACACATTTTGACCTCTGCTGAACTCCCTGATGGAAAGCTAGAGCAGGGCAGTTCTCTCTGGATAGTAGTGGAAGGAACCCCAAACATTCACTACAAGGTCCTTTAAACACTCCACAGTTATGCCCTCTCCTGTTTGGAAATGGTTTAACATGAAGAATTATGCATTTTGTATTGTTTATGAGTGAGGACAATTGTATCTGTATCAAAGTGATTTGTTGTTCTGTAATTCAGATTCAAGTTTCTGTAAAGCAGAATCAATCATAAGTCTCCATTTCAACATACAGTATATTCTATCTTCCATTATAGGCAGACTCAGTTGGTTCAATGTTCGACTGTTAGAAGGCACCAGTATTCTACTCTCTGTGTTGCCTAGCTATATCAGCGAGAACACACCTGCTGCTGTGTCTCCCATAGTGAATGAGCTCTGATCAAACATTCTACCCCAGTCCACACTGAACTGCCTGGCACAGGTTCCCCCATGCCAAGGTCAACAGGGTTACTTCTCAGTATGAAGAGATGGGCAAGCAAGGATACCCCCACACACACACACACTGACCCACACGTGCATGCACACACACAAAATGTCTACTGATATCACTGTGGTCATCTGGGCAGTGTTTTTGCCTTTGACCCCTAGTGACCCCTATAAGCCTGCTGATTTCCAAAGGGATACTTACTGTATTACTGGTTTGTATCCATGTCATAGTCATGACAACAGTGTACTACTTACTGCCTGTTACCATTTTTGGAAATAATCTTAGTACCTAAATTGAATATGTTGTCTTGTTTGCCAACAATGTATCCTCGTGTCAAAGTTTAAAATGTCATGAGGGAAATACAAGGCGCTCCTGCGTAGCACCCATGCTCAACATGATAAAGAGCAATGTATCAGTGGGAAAAAAAATTATTACAAAAATGAAGCCATCACAAAAGAACAGTGTTTGGAAGGACAAATTAAACAACGCATGCGCCAATTCCATCATGACATTTTCAACTTTGACACAAGGCTACATTGTAGGCACAGATCAGTGAGTCAGTCTCCCCTACTATTTACTAAATTTAGAATTGGTTAGTTATTGTCGGTACAAACTAGATGGATTACCATGAGATTATACTTCGTATGTTATAATTACGATGTAAGTCAAATGTTGACGATGCAGTGAAGTTCACTAGTTGCAATTGGACATCTGCATGCTGCAGTTAAGTGTAGACAGTTGGTGCACTCCCAAGCCATTGAATATATCAGTTGACTTATATACCAATAGTGTGACTATTAATAACTGCAGGCTGATAAAACTGGCTACAGTGAGACCTGTACGTGACACACCTGTGTGTGTTGTAACTGCTGTCATTAATGCAGGTCTGAGGGTGTTTTAGATCAACTTTGGATCTGAATAAAGTATTGCAAATGTGTGTCTGTGTATGAGAAACCACAAAAAAAGATTAAGGGGAACAAATGTGATTTATTGAGTAACTTAACTTAGACAACATTAAAAAGAGGACTAACAGTAAGAGCACTGGTGGTGGGTCACACTTGGGGTTCCCAACTCAGATTCACAGGGGCTGCTGTGGAGAGTCAACTCTCAATATTACATGTCAAATAGCAGARCTGACCGTTTTGACATGAGTTGTCAATTCCCTTCCATGGGCTAAGTGAGTTCTGTCATCAAAACAAAGTGCTGGTTATATGCTCTCCCATTAAATTTGATCCCTTCYATTGCATCAACATATTGGCATGTACAGGATTCTATTGACAAATCAGTTGGCAAGAGTTCTAATAGGGTAAAATAAATCTAGAACCAAAACCAATAGTCACTTCCCTATGGATAGGGCAGGCAGTAGTCCTGGAAGGCAGGGGAGATATACRCCCAAATCTCTTTGGCCAGAAACGTAATTGGTTGGTGGAAAAGTAACACAGCAAACATAGTGGGTGATATCATTGGTTAATATAAAAAAGGGGGTGGGGCACTCCTCCAGGACTGTGCATTCTGGTAGGCTCCCACAGCTAGCGTTATACTCAACGGATAACAAGTGACAATGCTCTTCTCCCTTTCYCATCATGCTCTCTGTTGCTGGACCCGGGCGGCAGGGTGATGACATCACAGGAAACGGATTCCTGCTCCAAACTGGACGCCGTCGCATATCCTGAGGCAGGGTCGGAAAAAGAGGGAAGATGAGCCAAATAAATACGTTTTGGGACCTATGTGCTGCACCTGGTGTATGTGTATACCTAGGTGTTATGGCTTGTGTGTGTTTATTTACAGCATATATGAGCTGTATAGCATTGTAGCAATAACACCTCTCCTCTCTCATCTCTTGTTCTATCATCTCTGCAGTGGTGGAAAAAGTACCCAATTGTCATACTTGAGTAAAAGTAAAGATACCTTAATAGAAAATTACTCAAGTAAAAGCAAAAGTCACCCAATAAAATACAACTTTAGTAAAAGTCTAAAAGTATTTGGTTTTAAATATACTTAAGTATCAAAGTAAATGTAAATGTATAAATCATTTAAAATTCCTTATATTAAGCAAACCAGATGGCACAATGTGTTTTTTAAATTTACAGATAGCTAGGTGCAAACTCCAACATCATTTACAAATTAAGCATTTGGCAATAGGGATGATCAGCGATGTTCTTGAGTGTGTGAATTGGACCATTTTCCTGTCCTGCTAAGCATTCAAAATGTAACAAGTACTTGTGGGCATCAGGGAAAATCTATGGAGTAAAAAGGAATGAAGTGAAGTAAAAGTCTAAATAGTAAAGTACAGATACCTCAAAAAACAACTTAAGTAGTACTTTCAAGTATTTTTACTTAAGTACTTAACACCACTGCATCTCTGTGAGTGTATGAGAGTCTTCTCTCACGCGCTTTTCTAGAGCGCTATTTAAAAAACAAAAAAATTCACCTTTATTTAACCAGGTAGGCCAGTTGAGAACAAGTTCTCATTTACAACTGCGACCTGGCCTACAGGAGCAGAGTCTGACCTGCTCCTCCAAATGTGTCTGTGTTGTACCTGTCTCCACTCTGAACCCCCATGGGAATGCAGTAGTTGAGCTCCAGCCTGGCGATGTTCCCGAGACGCAACACGATGCCTGCTCCATACGACCAGCGGATACACTCCGCCAGCTTCTGWAGGTGTGCTCTTGGACCCTCTCCTGGGGACAGGAAACACTTACACGTAAGAAGAGGCACAAAAGAGGCAGAATGCACACAGATGCACAAACAGACAATTGCCCATTCAATCTACCTCATCCCCATACTGTATTTATTTATTTATTTATCTTGCTCCTTTGCACCCCAGTATCTCTACTTGCACATTCATTTTCTGCACATCTACCATTCCAGTGTTTAATTGCTATATTGTAATTACTTCGCCACCATGCCTTTATTGCCTTACCTCCCTTATCTTACCTCATTTGCATAACTGTATATAGACTTTTTCTACTGTATTATTGACTGTATGTTTGTTTATTCCATGTGTAACTCTGTTGTTGTATGTGTCGAACTGCTTTGCTTATCTTGCCAGGTCGCAGTTGATAATGAGAACTTGTTCTCAACTAGCCTACCTGGTTAAATAAAGGTGAATAAAAATAAAAGTTGGCCGGAGTCATGATGATGAAATGTAAGGGTTACCTGTGTTCTGCAGGTGACTACCTGGGGGAGAGGCGTACTGGGCAGCGGGCTCCACCTGTACACTCCTCTGCCCTTCGTCCGGGCCGGGGTGGCTTCGGAGACCTCTTCAGGACACACTTCTTCCTCAACGCTGGGAACCTGTGCAACCTCAACTACGGTGGAACCTGAACTCCATATTAGTCCATGTTCTGTTTTTCATTTTCCCCATTAACTAATGATGAGTTACAGTTGAAGTCGGAAGTTTACATACACTTTGGTTGGAGTCATTAAAACTCGTTTTTCAAGCACTCCACAAATTTCTTGTTGACAAACTATAGTTTTGGCAAGTTGGTTAGGACATATACTTTGTGCATGACACGTCATTTTTCCAACAATTGTTTACAGACAAATTATTTCACATTTAATTCACTGTATTACAATTCCAGTGGGTCAGAGTTTCATACACTAAGTTGACTGTCGCTTTAAACAGTTTGGAAAATTCCAGAAAATTATGTAATGGCTTTGAAGCTTCTGATAGGCTAATTGACATAATTTGAGTCAATTGAGGTGTACCTGTGGATGTATTTCAAGGCCTACCTTCAAACTCAGTGCCTCTTTGCTTGACACCATGGGAAAATCAAAAGAAAGACCTAAAAAAAAGAATTGTAGACCTCCACAAGTCTGGTTCATCCTTGGGAGTAATTTCCAAACGCCTGAAGTACACGTTCATCTGTACAAACAGTAGTACGCAAGTATAAGCACCATGGACCACGCGGCCGTCTACCGCTCAGGAAGGAGACGCGCTCTGTCTCCTAGAGATGAACGTACTTTGGTGCGAAAAGTGCAAATGAATTCCAGAACAACAGCAAGGACCTTCTGAAGATGTTGGAGGAAAGGGGTACAAAAGTATCTATATCCACAGTAAACGAGTCTATATCGACATAACCTGACAGGCCGCTCAGCAAGGAAGAAGCCACTGCTCCAAAATCGCCATTAAAAAAGCCAGACTACGGTTTGCAACTGCACATGGGGACAAAGATCGTACTTTTTGGAGAAATGTCCTCTGGTCTGATGAAACAAAAATAGAACTGTTTGGCCATAATGACCATCGTTTGTTTGGAGAAAAAGGGGGAGGCTTGCAAGCCAAAGAACACCATCCCAACCATGAAGCACGGGGGTGGCAGCATCATGTTGTGGGGTGCTTTGCTGCAGGAGGGACTGGTGCACTTCCAAAAATAGATGGCATCATCAGGTAGGAAAATTATGTGGATATATTGAAGCAACATCTCAAGACATCAATCAGGAAGATAAAGCTTGGTCGCAAATGGTCTTACAATGGACAATGACCCCAAGCATACTTCCCAAGTTGTGGCAAAATTGCTTAAGGACATCGCAGTGCTAGCTGCGCCACCAGAGTTCTGGGTTCGCGCCCAGGCTCTGTCGCAGCCGGCCGCGACCGGGAGGTCCGTGGGGCGACGCACAATTGGGCTAGCGTCGTCCGGGTTGGAGGGTTTGGCGGTAGCGATATCCTTGTCTCATCGCGCTCCAGCGACTCCTGTGGCGGGCCGGCGCAGTGCGCGCTAAACCAAGGGGGCCAGGTGCACGGTGTTTCCTCCGACACATTGGTGCTGCTGGCTTCCGGGTTGGAGGCGCGCTGTGTTAAGAAGCAGTGCGGCTTGGTTGGGTTGTGCTTCGGAGGACGCGTGGCTTTCGACCTTCGTCTCTCCCGAGCCCGTACGGGAGTTGTAGCGATGAGACAGGTAATTACTAGCGATTGGATACCACGAAAATTGGGGAGAAAGGGGTAAATTTTTTTTTTTTAAATTGCTTAAGAACAACAAAGTCAAGGTATTGGGTGGCCATCACAAAGCCCTGCCTCAATTCTATAGAAAATGTGTGGGCAGACTGAAAAAGTGTGTGTGAGCAAGGAGGCCTGCAAACCTGACTCAGTTACACCAGCTCTGTCAGGAGGAATGGGCCAAAATTCACCCAACTTATTGTGGAAAGCTTGTGGAAGGCTACCCAAAACGTTTGACCCAAGTAAAAAATTTAAAGGCAATGCTACCAAATACTAATTGAGTGTATGTAAACCTTTGACAAACTGGGAATCCGATGAAAAGAATAAAAGCTGAAATAATAAGTCTCTACTATTATTCTGACATTTCACATTCTTAAAATAAGTGGTGATCCTAACTGACCTAAGACAGGGAATTTTTACTATTATTAAATGTCAGGAATTGTAAAAAACAGAGTTTAAATGTATTTGGCTAAGGTGTATGTGAACTTCCGACTTCAACTGTACTTACAGTACATACTGCAAATAAATGTTAATTGTCT
>NW_019942673.1:72949-90354 GCF_002910315.2 Salvelinus sp. IW2-2015 | reverse complement strand
TTGTACATTATGCTTGAATCTATTTCTATCGCGCCCAGAAACCTGCTCCTTTTACTCTCTGTCCGACGTACTAGACGACCAGTTCTTATAGCCTTTAGCCATACCCTTATCCTACTCCTCTGTGATTGTAGAGTTAACAAGGCCCTGCAGTGCCTAGCTCCACTCCTATTCCCCGGGTGCTCTCATTTCTTGACATCTGTAACCGTAAAAGCCTTGGTTTCATGCATGTTAACATTAGAAGCCTCCTCCCTAAGTTTGTTTTATTCACTGCTTTAGCACACTCTGCCAACCCGGATGTCCGAGCCGTGTCTGAATCCTGGCTTAGGAAGACCACCAAAAACCCAGAAATTTCCATCCCTAACTATAACATTTTCCGACAAATAGAACTGCCAAAGGGGCGGTGTTGCAATCTACTGCAGAGATAGCCTGCAGAGTTCTGTCTTACTATCAGTCTGGGCCAAACAATTTGAGATTCTACTTTTAAAAATCCACCTTCCAGAAACAAGTCCTCACTGTTGCCGCTTGCAGAACCACCCTCTGCCCCCAGCTGTGCTCTGGACACCTAATGTGAATGATTGCCCCCATCTATCTTCTGAGCTCGTGCTGCTAGATGACCTAAGCTTGATGCCTCAATCTCACACAAATGACAATGAAGCTACCAGGTACAACCCCAACTGTAGAACAATGGCAGCTCTCCTTTTGAATGAGCTGTATCATCACTAAACCCAACTTTGCCTCCAATTACACTCTGCTGTTTTCACCAAGATCTTCGCGCATCACTGCCTCATTGCCTGCATCCGTAATGTGGTCCTGCGGTCAACACGACACCCCCTCTATCACTGTCGACCAACGCTACCCTATAACAATCAGCGAGCAGGCCTTTCTAATCGACTTCCTGGCCGGTATTCCCATGGAACATATTGACCCCTATCCTGTCATTAGATGATGCCTGGTTATTCTTCAAAAAGTACCTTACTCCCATCTTAAAATAGCAATGCTCCATTTCAAAAATTAAATCCATAGTATAGAATAGATATATCCTTGCGTTCTCTCAGACTGATGCACTGACCAGACAAACAACTCCTGTGCGGTTCTGCGATTAGCATCGAATTGGCCCCCGTGATAGCAACTGTTCAGGGAATTTAGGAAACCAAATGCCACAGGCAGTTAGGAGGAACCTTAGCTAGGATTCTTCAAGCAGAAATTTGCATCCTGTGCACAAACTCAAAGTTCTGTGGACACTGTAAAGTTCATGGAAATAAGAGCACCTCCTCCAAGGCTGCACACTGCACTGAAGCTAGGAAACACTGTCACCATGATAAATCCACTATAATTGAGAATATTCAATAAGCATTTTTCTATGCTGGCCATGCTTTCGACCTGGCTACCCCTACCCCGGTCAAACAGCCTGCACCCCCACAGCAATCCCCATTTCTCCGTCACCCAAATCCAGATAGCTGATGTTCTGAAAGAGCTGCAAAAATCTGGACCCCTACAAATCAGCCGGCTAGACATCTGGACCCTCTCTTCTAAAATATCTGCCGAAATGTTGCAACCCCTATTACTAGCCTGTTCAACCTCTCTTTCGTATCGTCTTCGTCTGAGATTCCCAAAGATTGAAAGCAACCGTTCAGCCCCATCTTCAAAGGGAAGACACTCTCAGACCCAAACTGCTACAGACCTATATCTATCCTAGCCTGCCTTTCTAAGGTCTTCAAAAGCCAAGTTAACCTGTCTGGCTCCGGGGTTCCGCTAGCGGAACTTTCCCCACATTCCACTGAAAAGGCAGAGCCTGAAATTCAAATATATTATTTTGATATTAACTTTCACTACATTTAACAAGTTCCAACAATTAAACTAGGCAAATTGAAACGCATGGACACAGTCTTGGTGAATCCAGCCAATCCCACCAAGTCCGTGGATTTTGCCTTTCTTCATCCAAAGTCTGTAGACTTAGGGCACGTTTATTGTTCTTGTAACAAGGCCCAGTGGACCAGACCTAACACCAACGTTTTTACCAGTGTGCATGGGGAGCAATGATACAGGTATTTGCATACACTGGCGTCCGATCTACCAATTTTAAATACTCGCCTATGGATTGTTATCCCCTATTATACACAAAGCCACTGATTAGAGGCTGTTCAACGATGTTTTTCTTATCATAGTTACCTTGGCGGCTCTCAACTTTGCGGAGTAGGAAGCAGGAATCGTTAAGAATATCAGATAAAATCAGCAGATAACTGTTTATGATAGTCAGTTGCAGGAATCAGGTGTTCTTTATGGTTATACATAAATGATTGGGTAACTTGAAGTGATATCAATTAAATCTGACAAGTTTTATTGGGCTATGCCATGAGATATTGTAACAAAAGTATGGTTATGAATGTGATGTGCACCTACCAAACGCGAAGGTAAAGCAACAAAGAGGAATTCCGGCTCTCGGACAGCTTCATGTAATAAAAGGAAAATAAAACTAACCACTGGTGTCAGTTTTCTTTAAGAAGCCCTCCTGGTTCTGTGATGCAACCTGCAATTTACCTGCTTTCATACTTTCACCGTCTTTGAAGCTGCTGTGAGGCTCCTGGTTTTAAGAAGAAAAAAGTTTTTTTAAAAACAAGAGTTACACCCCTGTCAACAAACCTCAAATCAAAACAGACTCCAACGACCTCACACACAATGGGCCAAGTGCAAAATCCCAGAACCACATGGCGGGGACTAGTGCAATGACCTGCAGAGAGCTGAACCAAAGTAACAAGCCTACCATTCAGTAACACACTACGCCCTCAGGGACTCTAAAATCCTGCGTGCGCAGCAGGTCCCCCTGACTCAACTCAGTAGCATTGTCCAGCCGTCTGAAGTTTGCTAAGAGCCATTCTGGATGATCCAGAAGAGGATTGGGAGAATGTCATAGTGGTATGATGAAGCACAAAATATAGAGCGTTTTTGGTACATAAACTCACTCGTCAGTTTGGAGGACAAAAATGCTGAGTTGCATCCAAAGAACACCATAACCTACTGTGACAGCATTTGGTGGAAACATCATGCTTTGAGGGCTGTTTTTCTTGCAAAGGACCAGAGACGACTGATCCTGTGTAAAGGAAAGAAATGAATTGTAGTGTGGAGAGCCCATGCTATCAATGAGATTTTGACGTGACAAACCTTCCTTCCCAATCAGTAGGGCCATTGAGTGATCGTGCGTGGTCTTTTCGCAGCATGAACAGATCCCAGAAACACACCAGCGGGCAACTAGAGCAGGAAGTGGCTTCGTAGAAGCATTCTCAAGTGTCCTTGGAGTGGCCGTAGCCAGTCTCCAATCCAACCCCAATACGAAAATCTTTGGAGGAGTCTGAAAGTTCGGTTGGCCAGCAGACAGCCCCGAAGCACCTAGGATCTGAGAGATCTGCTGTATGAGGAGTGGGCCAAAATACCAGCAACAGTTGGTGCTGAAAACCTTGTGAAGACTACAAGAAAAATTGACCTCTGTCATTGCAACAAAAAGGGATATTAACAAAGTATGAGATAAACTTTTTATTACCAAATACTATTTTCACCATAATTTGCAAATAATTCATAAAAAATCCTACATGTGATTTTCGGATGTTTTTTTCTCATTTGTGCTGTCATAGTGAGTGTACTATGATGAAAATTACAGGCCTCTCTCATCTTTTGAATGAGAACTTGCACAATTAGTGCCCCTGACTAAAATATTTTTTGCCCCACTGTATACGAGGTTGTAGACATTTGAAGTATATGAACAATATTCCTAAAATCACTTATTTCCAAGACTCAATTTCACGCCCTGCATCTTTAAGAGTGTTCACTGCACAAAGGTATGGTAGGATGTGAATACAGTGGAGGTAGGCCTAGGCATTGAGTGATGAGAGAGATTGTCTCTAGAAACATCCTTTAAACCAGGTGATGTCATCGCATGTGTGGGAGGTGGAACTAAAGGGTTGGCTAAGGTATATTGAGCAGGGCTAGAGGCTCGACAGTGAAATAAGACAATAATCACTAACCAGAACAGCAATGAACAAGGCATATTGACATTAAGGAGAGGCATGCGTAGCCGAGTGATCATAAGGGTCCAGTGAGTAGTGAGGCTGGCTGGAGACACGGCGATTCAGACAGCTAGCGGGCCGGAGCTAGCAAGCTAGCAGAAGGGCCTCAGAGGGGCCTCAACTGACACAAACCTGTGCACCACACATGCCTGTTCAAATAAACAGAGAGCACGTGACCTCACCCTCGCTCTGTGGGCCGATGCTGTACATTCCAAATCCTCGCACACTGGTGGGACCGCCCAGATAGAACCTGGACAATACAGAAATATGTCAATGACAGGCCAAATGTCACTCACAACATCCCCTAAACACTCGATGATAAATACTTCACAGAATGAGTTTTAACTCAATGGCGMTACCTAGCGATTTCTATCAAAGCCATGTGCCATGAATCTGTTGGGAGTGGTCCTACCTGTCAGCGATGGAGGACGGTCTACCTCCAATGGGGAGGAGACACCCACCCCAGAGAGAGGCGGAGAGGACCTGAAAGAGACCACCAGGGCCATGTTATATGACATGTTGAACACTCAGGTACCCATAATTCACTTCCTATTTGTCCTGGGTATTTCCCCCAGGTTAGGGACTGAGTAGTGATCCCTTACCGAGTCCCAGACCAGCCGTCTGTTGACCTGCAGCTCAAAGTCCTCCTTCAGGAAGCTTGCATCTCCGCCTGTATAGCCAGCCAGCTCCTACAGAGGGCAAGACAACACACATCAGCATGGCCACTTCATATAGATCTACAGTGGTGTATTATGCAGAGGAAGTCACATACACAAACATACCTGGTTGATCCTCAGTAAGGCACCTTTCTTGGGGAAGATGGCAGAGTTCCTGGTGTCAATGGACATGGTGTGCTGCAAGACAACWACYGTCAGYRGAYTGACTCAGATTCTTGCTATTTTGACAGTGAAGACCATTAAGGGTTAAGATTATTAGATAAAGGGAACTGAGWGACAAAGGGCTTTGTACCGAGAGGGCAGACTTGAGGGTGTGYCCGCTCTCTTCTCGCACGGCGAAGGAGGCACTGCGTGCCAGACAACCCAGCTCCCTCCACACACCCTCCCACTTCAGAGTGTGGTTGGTCCTCCACAGAGGAAACTATAGGAGAGAGAGAGGGAGGGTGAGAAAGTTACCCCTGTGGAAATTCAAGGCAGATAAAATGAAGAAAAAAAAAAACTAATGTGACACACACAGACCCACAAACACACACAGTAGGAGTCCTCTTACATTGAGCTCAGTGGAGACTCCTCTGTCTGTCTCTTTGAGGGAGCTCCATGGAAACTGGCCTGTGACTTTGTAGAGGTTTAGAGCGAGGCTGCAACAAGACAACACCTGTCAGGGCCGTGATCCATACAGTGCTCGTCTCATTACTGAACTATGTTCGACATAAAGGTTATAAATACATCACCATGGCAACATAACATACGGTCAATATGACCACTGATGGAAACAATCACWACTTGAAACAAAATGGCAGCCATTACACCGCAAGTGCTATGTTTTTTGTTGTTGTAATTTATACCGCTTTTTTCTCCCCAATTTCATGAGTACGATCTTGTCTCATCGCTGGAACTCCCCAACGGGCTTCGGGAGAGGCGAAGGTCGACTCATGCGTCTTCCGAAACATGACCCGCAAACACCCGCTCGCTTAACCCGGAAGCCAGCTGCACCAATGTGTCGGAGGAAACACTGTTCAACTGACGACCGGTCAGCGTGCAGGCACCCGGCCCGCCACAAGGAGTCGCTAGAGCGGGATGAGGCAAGTAAAGCCCCACTGGCCAAATCCTCCCCTAACCCAGACGACGCTGGGCCAATTGTGCACCGCCCTATGGGACTCCCAGTCACGGCCGGTTATGACACAGCCTGGGATCAAACACCAGGCTGTAGTGACGCCGCAATACTGCGATGCAGTGCCTTAGACCGCTGCGCCACTCAGGAGGCCTGCAAGTGCCATTTCAATGTCCTTTCGACACAGAGAGAAAGGACAGAGGTGTTCACTGTTCGTACTTGCGTTCGAAGTTGCCTGGCTGGGGCTTGAAGAAGGACAGGCCGTAGGAAGTCTCTTTGGTCCCGTAGGAGAACTGGAAGGTTAACTTCTCAGCACGGCCAAACACGTTAGGAAGCTTCACACCCAACACCTGGAAGACAGAGATAACGTTACTCCCAGGTCAGGGTCTCACACCTGCTCTACCTGTCTGTGAACGTACATTACCACACTATGCACCCATTTGGAAGTGTTTGCAGTGAAAATGAGGCAGGGAAGCTGCTTAACCTGTCTGTCTGGAAATCACCTCTGTATCACATGATTGCATTTAGGAATGTCAGCCCTGGGTCATTGTGACAGGGGTTTCAATGACCAACAATTGTGTGATGCTTTGTTATAGCGCTCCTGTAAGTATGTGTGTGAGAGATAGTGGTGTGTGTATTCTCTCACCATGCTGCCCTCGTTGTTGCCGACCATGGTGTTGTAGCTGCCTGTCAGCCTCTTCATCTCTGTCACCTCGAACGTCACGTCCAGACCATTGGGCAACGCATCCGCACCTGGGAGGGGTAGACCAAAACAGACCGTGACCACAGCTAGACTAACAGAGGGCTCCTCTCCAGTGACGCAAATATCTTTTTACTGGTTATCCTTTCATATTGGCAACATCTCATGGTTGAGATATTGTTTCACACACACACACACACACACACACACACACACACACACGACACCCCCACCGTTTATGGGCGCAACGCGTTTACCATCTGATGTATCAATGACGACCTCCACCTCTTTGAAAATGCCCAGACGCAGCAATTTCTGTCTGGCAATATGAGACTTCTTCATGACCTGTCAAAGACCCACCATACAGCTTTTAGCACAAATGTTTCCCCTTAAACAAGGGAACATTTCAGAGTGTGTATGTAGGTTATGTGTGCATGTTTAAGTATGTGCAGTCCAGAGTGCTCATACTTACATCAATAAGGTTTTTAGCATCGAAGACCTCTGAGATTTCATAGCCCAGCAGATCCTCTTTCGTTCGGCCCAAGCCCTCAATGTTGACATGTTGGACAACAACCTGCAATGAAGGGACAGATTCTCAGCATCCATTCCAACTAGGTGATCAATGATTTCCTCAGCTCCCTTTGCTAATGAGATGACACACAACTTGTAATTTGAGTAACGTTAGCTTGGATAAGAGATGCTTACGTCTTTGTTTTCTAGGACCTCCTGTTTAGTCTCATGTTCTGCCTCTTGCACCTCAATCATGTCGTCGGGATGAACGCCCATGTCACGCCCGTGCATCGGGAGAGGGTCCATACTCTGAATAGTGTCGAGAAAGTAGAAAAATCATGTGAAGATATGACCATGCTTAAATACTTAYCTAGCTARCTTCGTTCTGTCAAGGTGGTCAATTTGCTTGCATGCTGACAGATCAGACACAATCCATATTGCATAACATTACATAAAATATGGTAAAATAACTATTTGCCTCATGTCATACAACTCTTTGCCATTAATGTCATTTCTATACCTAGTCCACGGCCTATGCGTTCGTCCATAGTACACCGCCATACAATAGACACTGAACGGGGAGGTCATGCAGAATTTCATCCCCACGTCTCGTGGTTGTAAAAAATTAAGATTTACCCTGGCGTGGACAGTCCCCATGGTGACGTCTTTGTCTTGAAAAATATCCCGTTTGATAAGTAAATGTTTTTTAACAGGCCTATTTAGAGAAGAAAGACACTACTGACAATGGCTAGATTTTCCAGGTCCAAGCCCCCTTCAAGGGAGACGCCATGACACTTTGCGAAGCCTGCTCTGATTGGTCAAACATGTGCCTTTGTCACTGACAGGTGGGCGGGACAAAACCAGCGCACTGACGTAATGTGTCTCGAGACCAGCAGAGGACAGTATCCCTACACTCAAACTTCAGCCCTGTGTAAAGTTCCTGCTTTGACTGTGAAAAGTCCAATCGTGTGCGTGAGTTGCACTTGCGTGCATTATATTTACAGATAATGTTGGTCCCTTCAGATGTATGCTTCTTATGACTTATTTCAAAGTATTTACATTGCATTGCAAAGAATGACAAGAATATGCCTACCCACCACAACTAACTAAGAAGTGCCCAAAACTGCCCATTAGGCTACGTTTGTAGCCTATTGAAATAAGCGCCTGCGGGACAATTCATCTGAAAAACATGAAAACGTAGCTACATCTGAGCTCTTTTGTTCTCTCATTATTATTCACCACGATTGTTACTTGAAGATGTATAATCTTATTTATAGGCCTACATCATGATGATTCATCAGTTCCATTATGGGCAATATAGACCTCTGCTGACAATTTGGCCCCGCGCTAGTGACACATATCTGAGAACATTTATTGATCAGGTGTGATGATTTTCTGGGTTCGTTGGGGTCTCGGGCGTTGAGTAATCAATTTAACCAAAGCAACCAATTTTCCTCTCTCTCTCTCTCTCTTCTCTCTCTACACCTCCAACCCGCTCTTCAAATGCGTGCAAGCCAATCAGAGAGCGGCTCCGCTGGTCTCGCTGTCCTCTTCTACTGCCTCTGCCAGTACCAAAACGGTTCTCTTATCAAAGAAACACATAACCAAAAAACTGCATTCAATCACCGCCTTTTACCATGGGAAGTGCTTGTTTTTCCTGGGACGTTTGTTTGTTTTTCGTCCTCATTAATACTTGTGAGGTGATGGGGAATGTTGGACTCGCAGGTA
Organism: Salvelinus sp. IW2-2015; assembly: GCF_002910315.2. Taxonomy (NCBI): domain Eukaryota; kingdom Metazoa; phylum Chordata; class Actinopteri; order Salmoniformes; family Salmonidae; genus Salvelinus; species Salvelinus sp. IW2-2015. Next base: position 81,570 of record NW_019942673.1, on the reverse strand, counting down.
AAGAGCTCTCATTCTCTCTCTTTCTGTCTTTTAAATTATTTTGACACATATTTTTAARATAGGCTAATGCTGCCTATTTTTTCCTGTTAATGGTTTATTGAACTGTTAAACCGGTGTATATGACAGCGTAKAATAGGTGMAACGTAGTGGATTTCTTTAATGCATAGACTAACGTAGATTATATWMATTTTAATTGGAGAGTATTTGTGKACTGAGATYACAGTTGAGATAGTTGAGATAACATGTTYCTTTGAGAAACACTTGGTTGAGGATGGATAATTTGGGCTAGCAAAATTTGAACAGCATGGAAAGGAGAAATAGCTGAACACCAATATTGCACAACAACAGTGAATGAAATATATACATTTGAAGCCAAATCTAGCAATTATAATAGGCTTTGAATTGGTGATGTGATATACGYGCGAAATAAATCAGAGGCTGCAAAAACGTTTACATTTGGCCTTGCGGAGCTGAACCATTTTCACCCATTTTTGACTGACAATAAAAGACGGCGTGTTAGTCCATTTTTTGGCAATATTACTCTAAACACTATTTAAASTTTAGTATTTGTTTCGCCTTATTGAATTCCCCTTTCTGAATGTTAAACAAGTGAGAAGAGTCTACAAGAAATTAGGTCCATCGACTGATATCTATCTGAATGTTTTACCCGTCGTAGATCAATCTGTGAGGTAGGTCCTGGACTGGTTAATTGTGAGAATAAAAAAATGTATGACTAAGCATCTTTTCACCCCTCTGCTTGAACGAATCCCTCCTATGAGCTGATACATAGCATCTTTCCCGGATCAGTTGCCTGCCCAGAGGTGTCCATATGGACGTGGGTTGGGAAGGTGGCCTTCACGGTCCCTGGAGGAGTCCGTCCCAACCTGCCTATCGACGACCTTTCAGCAGATAGTGGCGCACATTGTCTCCCTCCCACTGTGGATGAGCGAGAAGTCAATATTGGGACGGGCACTGAAGCACGGGAGAGGGCTTTATTTAACTATTAGTCAACGATATTTCATAACAATAGTCCTATGGTGAACCTGCAATAACAGTTTCCTGCCTTATCTCTATTCACTGTCAACAACTCAGTGAGACCTGGACTTGATAGTTCAACTATCAAGTCCAGGTTTTACAGGCTATATATATATATATATCYCACTGCTTACTCCTATCACTTTATTTTTMATTTCTACTGGCACTCACATGGGAGCAAATAAATCAGTCATCCACTTGATAAAAATGATTTATTGTAATGACATTTTATTGTTTCTTTATTGCATTTTGTTGAGCTGGGCCGGGGTCAGCAGCAGGGCTTAACCCCACAGAGAAAAAACGTGGGCTATTCATGAGGGGCAAGACAGGAGACAGGGTAGCTGCTTCTCAGTTCAAGATACATCACTAGAGAGAGAAAGAGAACAGAATTTTGGATAGATAAAACTTTCTCTCTTACACTTTTGGTCTCTCTCTCTCTCTTTCGCTGTCTGTCTGTGTGAATGAGCTGTAATTAGCTGGCTTGAGGCCCCTGGATTCAGCCCCAGATGTGACTCTCTAACATTGACTTGATCAATTAGAGTTCCATATAGTCAGTCAGTATTCCATAGGCATCCACTAAGCCCTGATACACTAGTGGCTAATGGTATTTGATTAATATAAATTATTATTGGTTTTGTCCTCTTTAGTGTTATCCAAGATAACCTACCAGTATCATTTATAGAGTTAAGAAACCTCACCCTCCATCCACTATGTCCCTCCCTGACAGTTTATTGTCTTATACGAGGAGCTTTACATTTTGGACGTTTGCCATCTTAAAGTAAATATTTCCAGCCTGTATATATCTGGACGGAGCTGTATTTGGCCAAGAGGACTGAACTTTCCCTGAGAGAGCGGTATTAAAACATTCGATTGAGGTTGTACAAAACCCATTCACCTCTCACCAAAATCATCGCTATTTTGTAGACTTAGTCCTATTGATGAGTCCTTGGAGACCAGTGGTTTACAGTTGTCCCTCGTGTAATTTCTCTAGATGCCGATGAGTGCTCTGAAGGCACGGATGACTGTCACATTGATGCTCTCTGCCAGAATACCCCCAAATCCTTCAACTGCATCTGCAAGCCGGGGTACAAGGGAGACGGCAAGCAGTGCGAAGGTGAGTTCAAATCCGTTGTCTTATTACGACTTCAATGTGATATTACTCCCCTCTATATTACTTAATTCACCCCCCGCCCCCCTCCCTCCCGCCACTCCGATCCAAATCATCATCCTCAATCACCCGACACCCCTGTCCTCTCCGCACTTCATTCCGCCTGCCCCCTATTGCTCTCTGACAGGCTCAGCAGTAATGGCAGGTTTTACAGCTGTTTCACAGGAACCCCCCGTTTCTCTCCCCATTCCCGACTCCAGCCCCCCCGCCAGCTCTCCTAATTAACTGGGAGGAAGTGGACTGAGGGAAGGTGTGAGGGTGAGAGGGGGCAGCACCTGGCTGTGCGTTCACACCTCCCCTCATTTCTGCCTCAAATCACACCACAGCTGGAGCTAGAGTTAGCTTAGCGCACAGCACACACTCCCTCCCAATGCTAGCCTGTCTAGCCGTACAAATGCCATCGAAACACATCTACGCACGCACACACGCAAACGCCAGTTCAGCTTATAGGCTACCACGGCAAATAGCGTGGACACAAAACGATACATTAGTCATATTGGCCCCTAGAGCTGGCCAGGATAGGAGAGCAAGAGAGGATTGTGGCGATGACGGGCCCTTTTCTATAGGGGTTTTCACTGTCTCTATGTTCAGGCTTTTTCAAGTGTCTCCTGTTTGTTTAAGTATTTGTGTGTCTGTCAGTGAGTTATATCCAACACTTTCTGCTGTTTGCTCAGCTGTGTACCAGTCTCCCCCGCCCGAAACGCACGCACGCACGCACGCACGCACGAACGCACGCACGACGCACGCACAGCACACACACACACACACAAACACACACACACACACACACACACACACACACACCACACACAACACCAACAAGAGAGAGAGTGAGCAGGTATTATGTTTGAGGAACTCACCTGAATGTTGCCCATTCAGAGATATTATACCTCTCATTTGGTCAACCTGGGGAGAACACAATGAGATGAACCTGTGTCATTGTTTGATTAGCTCACTTATCAAATGCCTCAGGCTGTGTGAGTCGGTCTTCCTACATAGGACTATATAATCCCCCACCTGGCTTGGAGAGAGGGAGTACAGGAGATTGACTATTATTTCCACCATTTTGCGTCTGCTGACTCTGTTGAGTTGCGTGCAAGTCCATATTGGCAGCAATCCGGTCTACTTGATATAGTTCTGTCTCGATTTGTTTTGCCCCGGTCTACTTCTATTGGCCATCCTCCGCCATTGGACTTAAGCTATGACTTTGGAGAGATGTTCTGGAATTGCTAGAAACGCCTGTACGAAAAGTTGATATTGTACCAGGCAGCTCTGCTACATGTTGGATTATCTTCAGTCAGAAACACAATGGTCCTTAGCCTAGACCAGATTGAGCTGCCCAGAATAATATATTAAATGATGTCCATAGAGAGGAAACTACAAAAGGTTGAGTCTTTTAAGGGATATGTTCCTCATACCGTGAAACAGCTGTCTGAGCAGAGGGCTGACCTGTCTGTCTGTCTGTGTGTACAGATTTATTGTGCTTATGAATGTTTGTTTAACTGAAATTCGAAGAGGGGTGTATTTCATATTTGGATGGGAATATWTTTGTCCCTATTGTTGATTGAATTGTGTGTGTGCACATGTCACACAGATGGAGAAACTGATGATGTATGCGTATGCCTCAGTATCTGAAATCCAATGTGTCCTGTCCTCCTGTCCCATACTGAAACAGCACAATTAATGCCTCGATCACACATATCCAATGGAAAGTCAGTTAAGAACAAGTTCTTATTTACAATGACAGCCTACCGGGGAACAGTGGGTTAACTGCCTTGTTCAGAGGCAGAACGACATATTTTTACACTGTCAGCTCGGGGATTTGATCCAGCAACCTTTCGGTTACTGGCCCAACACTCTAACCACTAGGCTACCTGCCACCCCGATGCCTTGCAGCATTGCGTTGCAGAGGCAGAGGCAGTTGCAGTGGGTTCGGTGTGGTGCATATGTTGGATTTATCGAACGCATGTGTCAAACTGTATGCTTAGACGGCCTGACAGAAATGGTAGCAGAGGGGGAATGTTGAACTTTGGTTGCACACATATCCAGATGATGCTGCGTACCGTTTTGTGCAAAGACGCTGTCGGTGGGACCGAGGCGTAAGGTCCAGTGAATGGGTGACAGAATGAAGACGGATGGTGGATGTGAGTTGACCCCTGACCTCTGTGATTAGATAGGGGCTGTGTAATTGGCCGGCTATGTTTCCCATCAGCAGACATTACATTACCCCGGTGGTGCAGAGGACAGAGTCATTAGGATGAGCAGAGCTGCTCTCTCGCCCTCTCTCTCTCTCTCTCCGTCTGCTGTCTCTCTACTTCCTGGAAATGACTATGCCTAAGGATGGAAGACAGGGAGGCTATACTCTATCAGAGAGGGACCCAGTAGTCTGCAGCTGATAACTCAACATTCCAGTACAATTTACGGTAACACTTCATGCTTTATTACGTGTTATAAGCATGAGCATTTATGTCCTATTATAAGGCATTTATTGAATGACGTAGACTATTGCAGGTTACCTGTAATTAACCACAAGATAGCATTTTAATCATAATTGTTCCGATCAGATGATGGTCCTTCTCTCGAGGCAGACCCTTTTCTTTTCTCTAAAGCTGCTCCACAGAATGCTGCTCTCTCTCGCCTCCGAAAGCTGATCTTGCGTTTATGAATGCCGCTCTCTGTAGATTTTTCCATGGGCTGATATTGCCGGCTCGTTATGGAAAAATGTGAACTTTGGTCCCTGCGCTGTCAACCGGAAGAATGAGACAATGTGAAAGAGCACAAACCGTTATGCGTAGTACAAGTTCATATCACTCTGTCCTCGCAATGCTGGACGTGGTGGTTTCAGGCGTCATCAACTGCACGTCTCTGATGATCAGAGTTCTGCTGATCTAGAAAGATCATCTACATCTACATCTACATCTACAGCATAATACCTATGTGTCCCTACTGTTGTTCGTGCTTTGGAGACGTTTCCACTCCAAGGAAACTGCTACAAATGAGAACTGGTTTCAGAGAAACCGGTTTCCGAGAATCATTCTTATTTTGCTACAGGAATTGTATTTCTTGATGTACTCAACAAGAACTACGCTTTCAGTGACAGTGTGAAACAAAAGGACTATTACCCGTTTTCCTGCCTATCAGTTCAGTTTGGATTCAAATAGGCCCACGCTGTTCTCTGAGTAGGCCTATAACTCAACAGTCACGCTGTTCTCTGAGTAGGCCTATAACTCAACAGTCACGTGGTTCTCTGAGTAGGCCTATAACTCAACAGTCACGTGGTTCTCTGAGTAGGCCTATAACTCAACAGTCACGCTGTTCTCTGAGTAGGCCTCTAACTCAACAGTCACGTGGTTCTCTGAGTAGGCCTATAACTCAACAGTCACGTGGTTCTGCTCATCAGTAGCAGCCAGTAGTAGATTTATCCAACAATCCACAGAGAGGAGTCGACTGGGCTGGTTGCCACGGGGCTGTCAAGGTCCTGTGAAAGCCTGTCCATGTTTTCTCAGCATTTGTCACTTACTGACTAATTGATTGGTTTTCATTGGTCTTGTCCCTGGCACTSATCCTCTCCTCTCCTCCTTTTCAAAAACCGGTTAGTTTCAGCACTACAGCCTTTGCTTTTCTCTTCCCATGTCCTTCTATATTCAAACAGTTGACTTTCTCTGTAGAACATCTAGGTCTACCATTTCTGGTGATGCTGAAGATACCTAACATGCGTTGTCACTCGACCCTTAGCTGGGTTTGAGTGGCTGTGTGTGGTGTGTGTCAGAGCTCGGCTGTGTAGTCGTGTGTGTGTGTGTGTGTGTGTGTGTTGTGTGTGGTATGTGTGTGTGTGTATGTGTGTTGTGTGTTGTGTGTGGTGTGTTGTGTGTGTGTGTGTGTGTGTGTGTGGTGTGTGGTGCGTGTGCGTGTGCGTGTGCGTGTGCGTGTGCGTGTGCGTGTGGTGTGTGTGTGTGTTGTGTGTGTGTGTCACCTGTATGCCGGGGTGCATAGAACAGCAGCAGTAGCCGATTCAGGCATAGAGACTGAGCCATGAGTCTGCTCTCCCAGCAGCAGCAACAATTACCTGACCTGCTTTACGGAGGGAGGGAGGGGAGGGAGGGGAGGGAAGGAGGGAGGGAGGAGGGGAGGGAGGTGAGGCGAAAGAAAGAAAGAAAGAAAAACCATAAATATATTTGGAAAGAAAATAGATGGTGGGTGAAAGAGAGGTAGGTAAGGACACAGAGAAAGAGCGCGGGAAGGAGAGATTTCATGAGATAGAAAGAGAGTGAGATATTGCAGGCGGGAGGCTCTGTGGGAGAGGTGGCAGACAATTACTAGGCCGTTGTCTGCCCAGTGTCTGATACTCCRTCACTGCTCAGGAGCTCTCCTCACTGGCTCGCTGCTTCACACACACACACACACACACACACATTTGGAGGAGCAGGTCAGACTCGGCTCCAGTAGGCTGGGGMTTTATATAGCTATAGCTCTGTAGAAAAGAGCGTGAGAGCAGACTCACATATACACTCACAGAGCTGACAGAACAAGAGATGAGAGAGGAGAGGTGTTATTGCTGCAATGCCATACAGCTCATATACCCATATGCTGTACATGCACAGGCCTCAACACCTGAGACACACACACATTCACGTGCGCGCACGCACATAGACACGCACGCACGCACACACACACACTTTTCAATCTTGGTTCTTCAGTCTTGGAATGGGCATCAGAACAGAAATTCACTGCCACTAACCCTTGGTCTTGACTGGGCACAAAGCATGGCTCTCAGCCCTCTGCTCATATAAGTGTCTGTGGTTTGTTGGTGTTTGGATGTCAGTAATGGGGACATTTTCTTATTTCTGTCCTGAGGAGCTTTGTACTAGCCTTGGTAATGAACCGTGACGCACTACAGGTTCAGAAATAATATTCTGATTGTTTCTGGTTTTGTGTCGTCATTCGACCTCTTGGGTAAATACACATGGTTGTTGGTTTCARARAWGTTGAGGGAGAGGTAGCTAGAGAGGTTGCGATATTCTGAGGTTCAGAGAATCCGGTTGATACCCAGTCTCCTTTACTTTGGTATTGGCTGCTGTGTCTCAACTCTCAACTGGCACCCTATTCCCWATATAGAGCACGACTTTAGACCAGAACCCTATGTACCGTGGACAAAAGCAGTAAACCAAATAGCGAGTACTGTAGGGTGTCAATTGGGACGGCGGAAGCATCTGACCTATAGTAACCTTACTCAGCAATTCAGTCAGGTACAATTAACAGCCCCGAAAATTAAAACAACCCCAAGAATTTGAGAAATCTCCTTTTTCCGCTCAGGGAATTACACAATCCACTTTAGTGGTGTCCCTCCTCCACATGCTGTTGCCATTATAATTGGAAATCTCCCTTCACTGAGCTAAGGGCTTTCTCCTGGGGACACACTTCTCTGGACCCGTCAAACTGACACATCAAGGGGACAGCAGGGCCACGCTCCCTTCCACGCCCACTTCTCCCCCTTCTCTTTCCTTCCTCTTCTTCCCCTCTCTCCTTCCTCACCTCTCTCCCCTTCTTCATCCATCTCAAGGGGCATGTTTCTCCGCTCTCTTGGGGTACGGGGCCGTCAGCGAAGGTGCCTAATTCACTTGATGAGATGTTTAGCGTCAACATTTCCCCCGTCACAATTAGGAAACGTGCGGCGCGTGTCCAAGCAGAGGAAGCAGCGAGCAGCCCGGTTCAGAAGCTGTCGGGGCGCCGCTGTCAGATGTCAACAACAGCTCCAGGGCAGGAAGAGATCACTGCTGGAGGCTAACTAGGCACAGGGCATGGCTCCATGTCCATCCTCCCCCCTCGGCCCCAGACCCTAGCCCCATGCCCCAGGGCAGGTGTGAACCCCGACCCTACCCCCTCCTGATACCTGCCCTGATCTCTGGTGCTCTCTAACCCTGCTCCCCTATGTAAAACCACGCCTGCCTTGTCTTGTCTTGCCAGGCTGGCCTGATCCAGCCTCACTTCTCACGAGGTGCAAATTAATGACTGGAAGCTTTTMATTTATCCCTTTTCATTTATCCCTAATTATCTTTACTCTCTTTCTTTCTTTCTCTCGTTCTCTCTCTCTTTCTCCTTCCCAATGGGCAAAAATCTACGTTTCCACATAATTTCTACCCAAGAATTCTATGTGATGATCTTGAATCAACATGGAAAACTGATTGGATTTGAAAAAAGTAATCAATGTAAGGGATTTTGGTATTATTTATTTTTACCATACTTTCAACCTAAATCCAATGACATGGTGAAATATTTTGTTGATTTCACGTTGAATTCACATTAGTTGACAACTCAACCAAATGTAAATTAAAACTAGACGTTGAACTGTCCTCTGCGCCCCCAGTGGGTTCTTTCTCTCTCTGTCTTTCTCTCTCTGTCTTTCTCTGTCTTTCACCTT
>NW_019942673.1:71351-72435 GCF_002910315.2 Salvelinus sp. IW2-2015 | reverse complement strand
CTCTCTCCTTTTTTGGGCTGTTGTTTGATGAAGAAAAAGCAGAAGACATTATGCAAGCCATCCTCATGACTAACTCTGCTTAGTTATCTCTGCCTATCAAAAACAGGGTTGTTGTGATCAAATGTGGTTGCTGGAGACACACTCAGGTGTACAGTGGATTTGGAAAGTATTCAGACCCCTTGACTTTTTCCACATTTTATTACCTTACAGCCTTATTCWAAAATTTATTAATTAAACAAATTTCCTTATCAAGCTACACACAAAACCTCATAATGACAAAGTGAAACTAGAAAAACCTTATTTACATAAGTATTCAGACCCTCAATGGAGTCTCATACCTTTTGCTATGAGACTCCATTGATTATCCTTGAGTTGTTTCTACAACTTGATTGGTGTCCACCTGTGGTAAATTCATTTGATTGGACATGATTTGGAAAGGCACAAACCTGTCTACAGTTGAAGTCGGAAGTTTACATACACTAAGGTTGGAATCATTAAAACTAGTTTTTCAACCACTCCACAAATTTCTTGTTAACAAACTATAGTTTTGGCAAGTCGGTTAGGACTACTTTGTGCAYGACACAAGTCATTTTTCCAACAATTGTTTACAGACAGATTATTTAACTTATAATTCACTGTATCACAATTCCAGTGGGCCAGAAGTRCATACACTAAGTTGACTGTGCCTTTAAACAGCTTGGGAAGAAAAAAAAATTATGTCATGGCTTTAGAAGCTTCTGATAGGCTAATTGACATAATTTGAGTCAATTGGAGGTGGACCTGTGGATATATTTCAAGGCCTACCTTCAAACTCACTGCCTCTTTGCTTGACATCATGGGAAAATCAAAAGAAATCAGCCAAGACCTCAGAAAATATTTTGTAGACCTCCACAAGTCTGGTTCATCCTTGGGAGCAATTTCCAAATGCCTGAAGGTACCACGTTCATCTGTACAAACAGTAGTACGCAAGTATAAACACCATGGGACCACGCAACCGTCATACCGCTCAGGAAGGAGACGTGTTCTGTCTTCTAGAGATGAACGTACTTTGGTGCGAAAAGTGCAAATCAGTCCCAGAACAACA
>NW_019942673.1:64170-66031 GCF_002910315.2 Salvelinus sp. IW2-2015 | reverse complement strand
AAGACTCTTCCTAGAGCTGGCCGCCCAACCAAACTGAGCAATTGGGGGAGAAGGGCCTTGGTCTGGGAGGTGACCAAGAACCCAATGGTCACTCTGACAGAGCTCCAGAGTTCCTCTGTGAGATGGGAGAACCTTCCAGAAGGACAACCATCTCTGCAGCACTCCACCAATCAGGCCTTTATGGTAGAGTGGCCAGACGGAAGCCACTCCTCAGTAAAAGGCACGTGACAGCCCGCAAAAGGCACCTAAAAAGGACTCTCAGACAATGAGAAACAAGATTCTCTGGTCTGATGATACCAAGATTGAACTCTTTAGCTTGAATGCCAAACGTCACATCGGGAGGAAACCTCTGCACCATCCCTACGGTGAAGCATGGTGGTGGCAGCATCATGGTATGGGGACTGGGAGACTAGTCAGGATCGAGGGAAAGATGAACGGTGCAAAGTACAGGGAGATCCTTGACGAAAACCTGCTCCAGAGTCCTCAGGACCTCATACTGGGGCGACGGTTCTCCTTCCAGCAGGACAACAACCCTACGCACACAGCCAAGACAACGCAGAAGTGGCTTTKGGACAAGTCTCTGAATGTCCTTGAGTGGCCCAGCCAGACCCCGGAATTGAGCTTATTTGAATTATTGAATTCATTTATCTAAAATCCTTTTTTTTTTTAGCATTTTGGGATATTGTGTGTAGATTGATGAGGGGGGGAAATGATTTAATCAATTTCAGAATAAGGCTGTAAGGTAATACTTCCTGAATGCACTGTATCTACCTGTTATTTCTCCTGTCTATACGTCCTCCTCCACGTCTTCTCTCTAGTACAAAGACTGATGTTCCTCTGATTCCCCTGTGTTTCCACACCTCTGCTTTCCATTGGAGGGTCTCAGGGTGCTACGCAGAGCATGTGAAGGGGTGCCTTGGCATCACGTCTGCTGGTGCAGGGAGAGGCGTTCGTCCAAACACTCCGACAAAACAGTCATTACCCAGCAGCCCTCTCATAACAGCGCTCCCTAATTGGTTTCATATGCCTCTGGGATGAGCCACTGATGATTGGGACCAGTTTGTGTACACCAGCCAGGGCCCAGTCTCTGTCTTTAAAGTGCAGAAAGGCCATACCGTTCCTTTGTTCGTGTGGGAAAGAGAGTCGAAAACAAACAGTGGATTAGAATGCATGTTAGGCCTGTGTAATTGCCTGCTCTGTAAACATGGCAGGTGCCAGAGCATCTCTAAAGGAAAGAATGTCTGTCCCAGTTATTTATTTAACTTTTATCTTGATTGGTTTTAACTGACTGGAATGCCTCAGGAAAAACACTTTTAGATCAGATTTCTTCTCTATTTCAAGCATTTCGACCAAGATGTGTTGGCGGTGTCTATTCTATATTGTAGACCCGTTTTTCAACTTAGAAGTAGATTAGSCTAAGCTTCTATTGTAGATATACAGGAACATCAAAATTGCTTTKAACCAAGACACTGTGTGTTCTATCCTGATGACAATGAGCTGTCTAGTGGGTGAGGGGTCTGTGAGCAGACTGACAGTGGAATATTTCAGTGTGTTGGCGTTGTACCGGTGGTGTGCTGTGCAGTGTCCAGGGTTGTGTCCCAAATGGCACCCTATTCCCTATACAGTGCACTACTTTTGACCAGAGCACTAAAGGGAAAAGGGTGCTATTTGGGACGCGGCCCCCAGGACTGGGTTCTGTCCAGTCCACAGGATGTAGGAGGCGGAGAGAGACTAGAGAGACTAGTGCTAAAAGCTGTTTGTGGCTGACAGAACCAGAACCAACATAGCATAGCCCACCTTGTGGTTGGCAGAGACAGGACTGTGTGTGTGTGTGTGTGTGTGTGTGTGTGTGTGTGTGTGT
>NW_019942673.1:48254-62949 GCF_002910315.2 Salvelinus sp. IW2-2015 | reverse complement strand
TTTTATGCTCATTTTCATTCTTTGGGTTTGGTTTTGGGAGGGCGCTCAGGGTTGAAGAGTTCTTCTCTTCCTCAGCTAGATATCTCCTACAGATATCTGTCTGGGGAATCTGCAATGTGCACTAACTGACAGACCCAGTTCATTTCGTCTCGGCCTTCTCTTATTGACTTAGTGTCAGGCAGACAAATGTGTTGTTGCTGCTCCTCCYGCAACATGCCGGTTCTGCTTGGATGTGCTTAGACACATTTCGTCTTTTCACTCCCCGCCCCGCTGATTGACGCAAGCAAAACCAAAATGTGTAGTTTGGATGCCCTTGCCCGCAACCCAAACATATTTGGTGGGACATGTTTTGGCATTTGTAGGCATTATGTCTGATTCTGGGAAGCCAGGGAGGGAGGGAGGAGGAGGGGGGAGAGGAACATGCCATTAGGTGTAGTCAGGAATGTCTGAGTTAGATTCTCCTGGGGACGTTTCAGGACTATGTCAGTACAGTGTGAGTCTCAGGTGATTTACTTTATGACCGCTGATTGTGTCTGACTGAGAGATGAGTCCTGGGTCGTGTTCAGTAGGCACGGAACAAAAAAACTCTTGGAAACGGAACAAATAGGTCGTTATCAATATAACGTAATGATAAGGTACAGGGCGTTTTGATTTACCTGCCAGAGCGCAAGGAGACACCCCCCCCCCAGCTCCGCTAAAAGCATTGACAACTGCTTTTAGAGGTGTGGTTGATATTACAACCAAATAGTTCACATTTATTGAACACAAGAATGTGTGTTCTTATTGGACAACGTCAGGCAATACTTCCACTATTTCTAAACCTTCTCTCCTGTGTAGGGCCTACTGAACATACACATGGATGGATGCATTAGTATTTGTACATGGTCGTCTCTGGTCTAGTCTGAGTTTGGCCTCACTGACTCTCATCTTGGACACAAACAGACCTCTATCCTCTTTCAGTTCGCCCAGATGCTGATTGAATCTTCAGTGATGATGAGCTTTTCTGTTCCCCCCCAAGTTCCCCTGCAACGCCTCCATATCCAACCCCCCCCCCCCAACGCCCATAAACATAAACTACCTCGTTTTAGCAAGTCCAAGAGGTAGAGGTCACCAGAGAAGGGCACTCCCCCATTTTCCCCTAACCCTAACCCACCTTCTGTTAGGGCCAGGACAACACTGGGGTCTCCACAGCAATGTAATTGTATTATTTCTAACGCTTAAAATGTCACTTTAATGTTACCCTGTTGTTATTCTATTGACTTTCCAGAATTCAACTTGGCTTGTCAAATGTTTATGTTACCGGTTGCAAATGGACAAAGGATGGAAAAATGTCAGAGAGAAAATGAATAACTTAAGCTCCCCTCTTATTTAGGTTCACGGATGAAATTCAATACTTGAAATCTGTCCGTTTTTATGTTTAGCAAGGCGGGATTGGGACACGGGGGAGTTGCGTGAAACCTGTTTGATAGCTAGCTAATGTTTTGGTGTTGTTTTTCTAATTTCGGCGTGCTGTCTGTCTGACTGTGGATGTGTTTAAGTGCCTGCAGCTGTTGTGTTGTCGGTGGCTGGTGGCAGAGGGCTCGTTGGATTGTGTGTGTTGTGGTGAACTAAAGAAAATTAACACGAGGGAGAGAGATTTTACTGCATGTGTCTGTGGCCACTTGGAAGGATCAATGGGCCACATGCTGGCTATGTGTCAGCAGACCTGGGTTCAACTACTATTCAAAATCTTTTAAATACTTTCAGCGTTTGTTCTAGTCTGCCTGGAGTGCCAGATGGATAAGGTTTGCACCGTGGCGACTATTCTATGGATTCCATTGCGCCGGGCAAGATCAATCAGCCTAGCTAATGTTATTGAAGTTAAATAATGTACTATTTGAACCCAGGTCTTTGTGTCGGAGTGGTTATAGAGGGTTCTCTAGTCGTCACACATGCCACTCCACAGCTGAGTGGAGGAAATTGGCCACATGTCTGTTAAAAAGTCATAACCAGACTATGCTGATAAGACGTAGCTTTAATAAACAGACACTAATTAGCTGTGAATGGAGAGTTCAAAGGGAGGGATCGGAAAGCAGTCGAGAGGGAAATCAAACACTTATAATCAGACACTTCCCGCTGGGCCACACACGGTTTGAATCAACGTCATTTCAACAAAATGAACGTTGAACCTACGTGGAATAGACGTTGAATTGACGTCTGTGCCCAGCGGGTTCTGACGACACTTAATCACTATCAGACATTTATGATGCAATTTGATCACGATCAGTCATTTGAATAATGAAAAGTACAATGACAAGTGATTTAGAAGCTTTTATTTCATATTAATTTCTAATCTTGGTTCTAAACTTGATTCCGTTGTGTGTTACTGCCAATCCATACCTAATTCTCTCTCTCTTTATCTCTCTCTCTCTCTTTCGCTCTCTCTCTCCTCCACCTCCTCCTCTGTATTCTCTTGGTTATCTTGGCGGTGGATGTGAATTGGAGGCTGTCCAAGCCATTCCCCCTGAGGCGATGGACTTGCTCTCTATTTGACATCTTTATTGCGGAATGTCTCAAATACAACACAGAATGATGATGGGGATGAGAACAGAGTCAGGACCGCCAAGGGCCAGCGCACACCGCTCAGAGTCCTCCGCTGCTTCCAGGAGCTTCCTCGCTTTCTCTCTCTATCCAACCGTTCTTTTCTTCCCTGTCTGTCTGTCTGTCTGTCTGTCTGTCTGTCTGTCTGTCTGTCTGTCTGTCTGTCTGTCTGTCTGTCTGTCTTCGTCCTCTCTTCTTCACCTCTTCTATCCTTTTCATCTCTCAATTTTCCCCTCCATCTGTCATTGGTTTCTCTTTTTCGTTCTCTTTTCTTTCTGTCTCTCGTACTGTCAGCGGTCAGTGTAGTTCTCCTTGACAGAGCACCGAGGTGGTGAATCACTCAACATCAGTCGKAGCCATTAGGTGTGGCTCAGGGAATGGCATCACTTCTCCACAACTGGTTGCCCAATCCCCATTCGTTTAGTGAAGTGCATTCATTCAGGAAGATTCTATCAGCAGCTCTTCAGCGCTCTGCCGTCCGTCTCACTTTGTCTCTGAGATAATCTGTTAACTTGTTTTTATTGCCCGAGGCCTGCCTGATTTGACACACAATGAATAGAGCTAAGGTCGCTGTCTCCTTGAAAATGTTATTTCGTGAATACTTCACCCTCATCGGAGGTCATGACCTGGCTTTGTCATAGGCTCACAGCTTCCCAGCCAGTCCAGCACCCCCCCCCGCTCTGCCTGCGTTGCCATGTGTTGCCATGACGTGGTATGAGGCAGACAGCAGCTCGGTAACAAATGTCACAGGAGTATTAGAGGAGCAGATCAGAGCATCATCGCTACCAAGATATCTGATGGATGGATCTGGCGCAGTCAGGTTGGAGGGAGAGGAAAGTGGACGGGGTCATTGGGGTGGTCTCTGCGTGTGGCGATTTTGAGGGTACAGTTGCGGCCACYAAAAARCTTGCTCTCTAGCAGTGATAGTTTGCCACAGAAACCTGTACTGCTGTCATTTTTTGCTGCCCACAACTGTATTTCAGTTGGGTAGAGGTATGGGGTGATACTCAGGGTAGTCTGACGAGTTACAAAAGCTGACRCAGAATTAGTGGTATGCGGGTACACACTGCCTTTGTATTTTATTTATTTTACTAGGCAAGTCAGTTAAGAACAAATTCTTATTTACAATGACAGCCTACCTGGGAACAGGGGCAGAACGACAGATTTTGACCTCATCGGCTCGGGGATTCGATCCAGCAACCTTTCGGTTACCGGCCCAACGCTCTAACCACTAGGCTACCTGCCACCCCGTAGCAGGGTTTAAAGTAGTTATATGTGTGTAGTTATATCATAGTGTTTTACAATTTGTCTGTATTTCATAGGCTGAGGGGTGGTGGTGTGGTAGAGGTGCTGTAGTGGGGTCCAGGATGTTTATTGGAGGTGTGATCGCTGGTAGAGGTAGAGAGATTAGGGAGGTACTATTTGGGGTCTGGTGATCTATATTTGAGGCGTGAAGATATACCGTGTAAACTGTTTGAGTAATGAGCGTTGAGTTCCTGCRTATTGACTCATGGATATTTTAACATCACCACCTTTCGTGTTTACCCCTCATCACTAACTCTCTGAGATACAGGTGACTGCCAAAATAATGGAAACGCTTGAGTGAACGAGGGATACAAAGTATATTGGAAGCAGGTGCTTCCACACAGGTGTGGTTTCTGAGTTAAGTCAGCAATTAACATCCCATCATGCTTAATTAGGGTCATTTAAAAATGCTGGGCAGGCTATTATTTGGCTACCATGGAGCGAGTGGCCACTTAATGGTTTGATGAGCATGAAAACGACACGCCACGGCCGTCTCAGTCACCGGATCTCAACCCAATTGACCACTGGCTTATGGAGCAGCGCCTGAGACAGCGCTTTCACCACCGTCAACGAAACACCAAATTATGGAATTTCTTGAGGAAGAATGGCGCCGAATCTCTCCAACAGAGTTCCAGACACTTGTAGAAATCCATGACAAGGTGCATTGAAGCAGTTCTGGCTCGTGGTGACCCAACGCCCTATTAAGACACTTTATGTTGGTGTTTCCTTTACTTTGGCAGTTACCAGTACACAAATAGTATCATGTGTGACACGTTGGCATGATATAGGAACAACTATATAATGCTTGTGCATAGCTGACACACATAGTCGACCCACAGTTTGCGGGGCCAAGCCGTGGTTTCCCAATTACTGTGTATGGACATTGATCATCTACCAATCACAATCTGTCCACTTCAATGATAGGACTCATCAGTGTCTTCCCCAGTCCCACGAACCCTTTCACTCAATGCCATGTGAATATATGGTTCGTCTAGGAACAACGGCAGACTGTAAACACAGTGACAGACAAACCGCATCTCTAGGGACTTGTCACAGCCTCACACATACGGCAGCATGGGTTGAATTAGCTGGGGTTATGGGTTGGAGGTGCTGTAAATTAAAGTCTTGAGTATTCCGTGACTGACGTGTGAGAATATAGGGTCTGTCTGTCTGGTTAGTGTAACCGCCTGCCTCCTGTGTTCTGACTCATGAATCACTGCTGTAAAGAACAGAGCTCCAACAACGTTTACCCCAAGGTTTGTACTCAGACGGGTTGCAAAGGCCCCTAAAGTGACTGTTATAAGGCGGCTGAACCAAGATACTMAATTGAAGCCAATTTGATGTGATTTGTTATATCTTGGGGGCTATAATCATAGACAGAAATGGTATTGGAAACAGTTTTGATTGTTAACACAGCCGTGCTACTTCCCAGTCCCTGTATCTCCGTGCTGCATGTACTCTAAGATGTGTGATGTCGTGTCCACAGCCTGGCTACTCGTCAGTGAGGCTGCGGTACAACCTGGGCCATTAACCCCAGAAAATACCACTTGTTGTTTTTCTCCACACCGACTACTTCTAGTAGACTGAAGGAATGATAGATGACCAGAAACCTCAAGACTTGCTGCTTTTAAATGAAGGGACAAGAGGGGTGGAAACAGGAGGGAAGAAGAATGTGTAGAGAGAGAGAGATAGAGGCGAAGAGAGAGAGAGAGGGGGGAAGAGAGAGCGAGAGAGGGGAAGAGAGAGAGAGAGAGAGGGGAAGAGAGAGCGAGAGAGGGGAAGAGAGAGCGAGAGAGAGGGGAAAAGAGAGAGAGAGAGAGGGGAAGAGAGAGCGAGAGAGAGGGGAAGAGAGAGAGAAAGAACAGTCTGTATTATCTGAACGTGTGTAGGAAGTTGGGTCCCATATATGTTGTGTCAACAAGTTTAGGGCACTAAGATTTAAAATTGCATAATTGCACTGCACTCTGATTAAAGGTCAGTCCTGCTCAGTTCCTCTTCAACCTTTTTGATTTAGACTTGTATTTATTTTGTTTTGGCCGTGGACACAGCTGGGCCCAATGTGTTGATCATTTGGTGCCTTGCTACGGACGTCTGTAGGGCTCAGACAAGTTTATTTTCTTTCTGACGCGTCCTTTTCAGTCTTACGCGAGGTCTTAGCTCAAGAGTGCCTTGGCTTCACAGCGGGACAGACCCTGACTGCCGACGCGTAGAATGTTGAAACTCTGACACGACAGCACGGACAGATTGGGGGAAGGAAAGGGGGGAGAGAGGGAGGAGAAGAGGAGGACTAGAGTGAGGGTTAGCCAACAGGCTATTGCTAATATCTCTTTAGAGCGACTGGGTGAAACATGGAGGCACAGGGAAGGGTCATCTCCACTCAAAGTCTATGGTTGTATTTATTTCTCCTTTTCACTCTTTCTCTTCTCTCCTATCTTCCCTCCTCTCTTCTCTACCTCTCCGCCCTTTATCTTTCTTACTCCTCTCGTCACCTCCAGAATGGGAAGTTAATATTTTGGTCCTCTAGCCGCTGTGGCAGGTAGATACAAAAAATCTAGCAGCCAGTGAGATTTTTTTTACCTGCCCAAATATTTTTTACTCCATAATTAGACAAGTGAAATCACACAAAAAGAACGGATGAGCGTGTTTCTAATGTATTACTAGTAAGAAGTCATGGGGTATATTGCTTCATTTCATAACATTTTTGTGACCTGCGAGACAGAAATAGTTCAGCTGGCCCTTTAAGGGACAAGCCGTTACCGTGGTAACTTGGGCACTGGCTTGTCTGTGATGAAAAAAGTCTCAGACTGTGACCTAGCAGCAGACAATTGCAGCAAACTCAAACTAACATTGAAAAACAACCTAGCATGTGAACAAAACAATGTAACTGGCCAAGAAACACGAGGACAAAGTCACACTTTAGTAGCCGTTCTTGTCATTTCGACCAACTTCTACATGTGGGTTTTTGATTTTTTTTTTAAAGGTCCCACATGCTCTGTGTGACCACCCACCAACGTGGCTGGTGAAATGTACATTCTTACCCACCAATGACAAAATCTATCCGCATTTGACAGGTGGTAGGTGTTAATTTCCAACCCTGCTCACCTCCCTTCTTCTACCCTTCCCTCCTCTCCTCTCCTTTCCCCATCGGCCTTCTCTCCCTTTGTGTCAAGCACATCCTCATCACGTCCAAATAAAAGTTTACACAAGCAAAACAAAGGCACTTTGTTTAAACTTGCAGAGTGCCTTGCCAGTGTT
The DNA here is from genome assembly GCF_002910315.2 of Salvelinus sp. IW2-2015. Classification (NCBI taxonomy): domain Eukaryota; kingdom Metazoa; phylum Chordata; class Actinopteri; order Salmoniformes; family Salmonidae; genus Salvelinus; species Salvelinus sp. IW2-2015. Next base: position 55,809 of record NW_019942673.1, on the reverse strand, counting down.
TATGCTTAAATGTTGGCAAAGATCAATTAAATGTGGAGATGACAGTTCAACAGCCCTCTCTCTCTCTCTCTGTCTCTGTATCTCTCTCTCTCTCACACACACACACACACTCTCTCCCTCTCCCTCTGTCTCTGTCTCTGATCTATCTCTCTTTTCTCTGTATCTCTTTGTATTACTCTGAAGTAAAAGCCTCTGTCATATTGATGTCATCTGTTTAGTTTTGTCTATAGGCAGTGGTGGGAAAAGTACCCAATTGTCATACTTGAGTACAAGTAAAGATACCTTAATAGAAAATGATTCAAGTAAAAGTACAAAGTCACTCAGTAAAATACTACTTGAGTAAAAGTCGAAAAGTATTTGGTTTTAAATATACTTATGTATCAAAAGTAAATGTACAAGTATAAATCATTTCACATTCCTTCACAAACCAGACGGCACTATTTTCTTGTTTTTGAAATTTACGGATAGCCAACACTCAGACATCATTTACAAACAAAGCATTTGTGTTTAGTGAGTCCGCCTGATCAGAGGCAATAGGGATGACCAGGGATGTTCTCTTGATAAATGTGTGAATTGGACCATTTTCCTGTCCTGCTAAGCATTCGAAATGTAACAAGTACTTTTGGGTGTCAGGGAAAATGTATGGAGTAAATAGAACATTGTTTTCTTTAGTAATGTAGTGAAGTAAAAGTAAAAGTTGTCAAAAATATCATTAGTAAAGTAAAGTACAGATACCTAAAAAAAAATACTTAAGTAGTACTTGGTAGTATTTTTTACTTAAGTACTTTACACCACTGTCTATAGGGACAAATGGAGATGAGAAAGCACTTTCAACTTCAATCGGGGTCTTCTAAGAGATCAGTTCCAGATTGTAGTGCAGGCCTTGGCTCTAGAAGGCTGTGTATTTTGGCTCAGGACGGTGGTGAGGTTTGCCTGTATGGCTTAGTGAGAAGTGAATGGGACTGGGAGTAGGGGAGTAGTGAGGTGTGTCATGGGGTATATTGTGTAGAGAAATGTATATTGGATGTTAGATGGTGGATTGTGTTGGCTTGTGGGAGGCAGATGCTGCAGAGGGCATCTGCTTGGTAGAGCTCTGAACAGATGCTGTTTCACCCTGCAGCCTCGCTGTGACATGTCTCTCTACAGTCAGGCTTGAGAGAGCTGCTCAGCTAAACACGGTGTTATTATTTTAATCAGCCATTTTTAGGTCCTCTCAGCGTATGAAATCTATCACTTTTCGATGAATCACTTTTCCTCTTTATTGTCATTTTTCATGTCAGTCCACTTGGGGTCCTCTCTCTATTCAGCATGGGACAACCCGCTCTGGCCTTCTTTTTTGTGGGTGTGTTATTATTGTTTCTTGGTGCCTGTGATGTAGGTTTCGAGTTTGCCGGTGTTTTTTGTGTCTTTGTTAGTCGTTTGAAGTTCTGTGTGTTTTGTTTTTTTTGTTTTTAGTGGTACCTTGTTTCGTTGTTCGGCGTTGTTTCTCTTTGTGCCTGTGTCCACGTTCTTCTAGGTTGTAGACCAGAGATGTGGGACTGTAGCTGGGCTGGAGGAGTTGAAGGGCTGGCTGAAGCCATTGAGCAGTTGAAATACTGGATCGTTGGTTTTGTTCCATGTTTTTAGAGGCTCTTCTCTCTCTTTACTGTAAAGCCTTTTGAGACACAGATACATTGGCAGTGAATACAGCAATAGAGGGCAGAGGGGAGGAAAGAGGGGAGAGAGGAGAGATTTTTTTTTTAACCTTATTTAGCTAGCAAGTCAGTTAAGAACAATTTCTTATTTACAGATGACGGCTACCGGGAACAGTGGGTTAACTGCCTTGTTCAGGGGCAGAACGACAGTTTTTACTTGTCAGCTCGGTGATCCCGATTTGCAACCTTTCCGTTACAAGTCCAACACTCGAACCACTAGGCTACTGCCGTGATGGAACAGTAGAGAGACCATCGAGGGAGGAATGGTAGGGAGGGAGGAAGGGGAGACCAAGCTACCGTTTGAATTCGTAGGTTTATATACACCTTAGCCAAATACCATTTAACTCAGTTTTCACAACATTCCTGACATTTAATCCTAGTATTAATTCCTGTCTTAGGTCAGTTAGGATCACCACTTTTTTTTAAGATTGAAATGTCAGAATAATAGTAGAGAGAATGATTTATTTCAGCTTTTATTTCTTCATCACATTCCCAGTGGTTCAAAAGTTTGCTAACACTCATAGTATTTGTAGCATTGCCTTAAATTGTTTAACTTGGTCAAACGTTCGGGTAGCTCCAAGCTCCCACATAGTTGGTGAATTTTGGCCCATCTCCTTACAGAGCTGGTGTAACTGAGTCAGGTTGTAGGCCTCCTTGCTCGAACACGTTTTTTTCAGTTCTGCCACTAGGATTGAGGTCAGGGCTTTGTGCTAGCCACTCCAATACCTTGCTTTTGTTGTCCTTAAGCCATTTTGCCACATTTGGAAGTATGTTTGGGGTCAGTTGTCCATTTGGAAGACCCATTTGCGACCAAGCTTTAACTTCCTGACTGATGTCTTAAGATGTTGCTTCAATATATCCACATAATTTTCCATCCTCATGATACCATCTATTTTGTGAAGTGCACCAGTCCCTCCTGCAGCAAGGCACCCCCACAACATGATGCTGCCACCCTCGTGCTTCACAGATGGGATGGTGTTCTTCAGCTTGCAAGCCTCCCCCTTTTTCCTCCGAACATAACGATGGTCATTATGGCCAAACAGTTCTATTTTTGTTTCATCAGACCAGAGGACATTTCTCCAGAAAGTACGATCTTTGTCCCTAAGTGCAGTTGCAAACCTTAGTCTGGCTTTTTATGGCGGTTTTGAAGCAGTGGCTTCTTCCTTGCTGAGTGGACTTTCAGGTGATGTTGATATAGGACTCATTTTACTGTGGATATAGATACCTTTGTATCTGTTGCCTCCAGCATCTTCACAAGGTCCTTTGCTGTTGTTCTGGGATTGATTTGCACTTATCGCATCAAAGTACGTTCATCTCTAGGAGACAGAAAGTGTCTCTTTCCTGAGCGGTATGATGGCTGCGTACTATTGTTTGTACAGATGAACGTGGTACCTTCAGGCGTTTGGAAATTGCTCGCAAGGATGAACCAGACTTGTGGAGGTCTACTAATTTTTTCTGAGGTCTTGGCTGATTTCTTTTGATTTTCCCATGATGTTAAGCAAAGAAGCACTGAGTTTGAAGGTAGGCCTTGAAATACATCCACAGGTACATCTCCAATTGACTCAAATGATGTCAATGAGTCTATCAGAAGCTTCTAAAGCCATGACATCATTTTCGGTAATTTTCCAAGCTGTTTAAAGACACAGTCAGCTTAGTGCATGTAAACTTCTGACCCACTGGAATTGTGATACAGTGAATTATAAGTGAAATAATCTGTCTGAAAACAATTGTTGGAAAAATGACTTGTGTCATACACAAAGTAGATGTCCTAACCAACTTGCCAAAACTATAGTTTGTTAACAAGGAATTTGTGGAGTGGTTGAAAAACGAGTTTTAATGACTTCAGCTGTATATGTACAGTACCTAACAATAAAACACTATATTTAAAGGTTTATTAGGCACCTAAACAATATATACAATAGGGCTATATTTTTGTCAGACAGGCACAAAGGCATGCAGACAGATCAAATGTAAATGGAGTTCACTGCTTTACACTGGAACATGTGTGCATAGATAAAACACACACCACACAAGACCCTTCTCCTCCCCTCCTCTCCTCTCCCTCCCCTCCTCTCCTCTCTCCCTCCCCTCCTCTCCCCTCTCCCTCCCTGTGTTAGCATGACAGTAAACACTTTCGTCTCCCCGCTAACGGTTAACAAGGCCTGAAGGCCTCTGTCCTCTCCACTAGGACTTAACAAGCCGACCGCCTAAATGCTCCGACGGGAGAGACTGTCGCCCGGTAAAGCCAGCACTCAAATAAAAGCAGACAGTAACCCCCACGGAGATATGTTCGGAACTCTGACAGGGGTCCCAGACAGAGAGAGGGAGAGACAGAGGGAGATAAATGAATAGGAGACAATAAAGTCCACTACCCCAGGAAGAGGTAGAGAGGATGTGGTGGCTTTCTATTTCAGGCGGTGTGACACAGAATCACGGGTCTGGTCCGGGTGTATTAAGGTCTGGGTGTATTAAGGTCTGGTCCGGGTGTATTAAGGTCTGGTCCGGGTGTATTAAGGTCTGGTCCAGGTGTATTAAGGTCTGGTCTGGGTGTATTAAGGTCTGGTCTGGGTGTATTAAGGTCTGGCGTAGGTTTTGGCTTTGTTTTTGGTTTAACCACAGCCAGCCCCCCCCCCCAACCAAAAACCGCCCAACTTTCCAGCGCGGCCACCGGGCAACACAATTAGCGTTTACTTTTCAAAAGCATAGTCCTTGTGTTTTTATAGTTTTGTATGTTTGTTTCTGTGAAAACCATTAAAAAATTTTGTGACCATTTCTTTGTTCCTGAATCTTGTGGCTGATGTTGGGGGTCCCCAAACTGACTGGGTTTTTGGGAAAACCATAGGTTCTCTCTCTTTCGGGCCTTCTCTTCTTATTAAACCGAAAACCCTTAAAAACACGGGTGTCTTTTCTTCTGAAATACGAGTTCTTCTCTCTTTTCTTCATGTCAGTCCTTTTTCCTATTCGGACAAAATACATAACAACCCTACAGTTTAATAGGCTCCCCTTTCGTTTTTTTCAACCTTAAGAAAAAAAAAACCTCCACCCTTCCTCCCTCACTCTCTTTCCCCTTGGGTTTCTTCTCTTTTCCCATAGCCAGGCCAAAAGGCCCCAAGAAAAAGCCCCCAAGCCCCCTTTTTGGGTCCATGGGGGGGTTTTGGGGGGGCTGAAAAAAAGGTTTTTTTTTTGGTGGGTGGGTTACACACGGTTTTTGTTGGGGGGTTTTTTGTTTGGGTTTGGGTTGTGCCAAAATAGGAAGCGGGAAAAAAGGTTTTCTTTGTCCCCTTGGACAAAAGGGGAAAAAAACCTGGGAAAAAAACCAGGCTTGCCCACCAAAGTTTCTTTCACATAGAAAAGGAGGAAAGGAAAGGGCAGGGGGTTCCCCTTTACGTGCGGCGGTTTCTCTACATCTTGGCTGCCTCGAAAGGTGGTCTATCAGCTCTTCTCCTTGCGTCACCTCCAAGAAAAAAGTAGAACTTATAAATAAATCTTTGTGCGCCTCCTCCCCGCATAGCTCCGTTTTTTCGGGCTTTTTTTTTCCCTCTGTTTCCACCCGGGGCCCCAACCCCCATAACATCCTTTGGGCCCTTTTTAGCCCAGGGCACTAAATGGGACCCGCACGGGGACCAGGAAAAAAAAGAACCCCCCCCCATGGGGGTTAGCCCCCAAGCCCCCCCAAGGGAGGGGGGCTTTGCCCCTTTGAAAAAAAACCTTGGGCCCTTTGGGTTTTGGGGCCAAAAAAATCCCAGGCAAAAAAGGGTCCCAACTCCCCGAAATTTTTCTGGCTTTTGCTGTTTTAACATAACACAATTAAAAGTTCTTTCAAGCCGTTAAAAGAAAAATGCTCCCATATAAAAACAATCACAAAGGTTTTTGGTATTCAACATTTAAACGGTTTGGGTTTTGCCTTTTTCCTGGTCACTTCTTTCTTTTTTTTTTTGGGCGGGAGGGTTGGGGTGGCGTTTTTTGGGGTTTTTCCATTCCCAAAAAGGTTTACAGCTCTCAACCCCCGTTTTTTTTTCTTTCACCCCTTGGGCCAGTTGTTCTTCACATTTATGGTTCAATTGCCTTAACCAAGTTAAACACATTAAATTAGGCTTTTCTCTTCTAATTTTCTAAGGCCCCACAGGGTTTATTTCTGCCTTTACATTCTGGTTGCGGTTTTACAGTCATCCCCTTAGCTTTTTTTTCGCAACAAATGGACACATCGCTATCAACGCTAAGTTTTCTGGGGACTTTTTAATTCCCCGGGAACAAATTGGCCAATTAGCCTGCCCTGTCAAACCCCTGAGGCGTTTTCTTCCCCATAACTTTTTGCCCCCCAAGCCCCCACCTATTTTGGTTTTTTTTTTTTGAAAACACAAAAATTGCTTCCCCCTTTTAAGCCCCCTTCCAATTAAGCGGGACAATAGAAAAAAACAAAGAATCCGTTCTTCTTAATCAAGCCCATGGTTTCTCTCTTCTGCAATCCTTAACTTTCTCCCCCCCCCTAGTTACCCCCCCTTAATTATACAGCCCGCCCTATAAACCCGTCCAACTTTGGTTCCCAGTCTGTGGGCAACACACCAATCCAAAGGGTTTTTTCTTTTCCTTGGTTCCTGGTCCAGAAAAAAACGGAAACCGTCCCCTTCAGTTAGATTTCCAGCCTTCCATCCTCTCCAAAGAAAAATAAAAATGGAAAAGCGAGCCTCCCCTTTTTCCATCCACCTACACTCTCCCCTCCCTTCCTTTCCATGCCCTTTAAGGTTTTAGAGTCAAGTCAAACATATCGACTTTTCCCCTCTTTCCTTCTTCCAGGCCCCCCTTTGTTGCTGCTCCCTACTCCATTCTAAAATAAAGTCCCTCCAATTCACCTTTTCCCTTCCCCATCAAGCCCCCGTTCTGGGCTGTACCAATGGCGGGGATCACTCAATACTGGGCCCCCCATCCGAACTTTCTCTGACGGGGCTTACAACAAAGGCCTTTTTGGGGAAGGCCCCTCCCCGTACTGGTGGTCCCCTACAAAGTTAAAGATCACGCTTGGTTTGGGCCTGTGCTGCAAAATCAAGTGTTTCCGTAAGGGGTTTCCAAGGTTTTTTTTGCGCGCTCGGGAAAAACCCCCGTTTGGGTCTTTGCATTTCGTTTCCCCAGCTCCCTCCTTTTTCTCCTCCTCTTCCTCAGCTGCCCACGTTGCCGAATTAGGCAGTGCCCGACCGGAACAAACGGACGCCGATTGCCCCCCAGCCAGGTGTGTGTGAACCCACCCCCGTCTTTATTGTGGATTAGCTATCGAGTTGAGAGTTATGGGTGCCCATTATGCTATATGAGTCTTCTTTTTCTGTGGGAGCGACGGGGAGTACTTCATGCAAGGATCACCATACTGCATCTTACCTCTTGCTCAACATTTAGTCGGTTACGCAGCTGGTAGCGACCCGTCGCCTCGGGTGTGTGTGTGGTCTGTTGTGTGTGTGTTGGACACTATGTGTTGGGTGTGTGTTTGTGTAGAGACTGGACATGAGTGTGTGGCACTTTCTTAGTCTTTTCCACTGTCTATGTGTCTCTGTGCTCCTCTGGGTGGTCTCAGTCAGTCTCTCCGCCTTTCTCTCTCAACCATCAACAATCTGATATGTAGCATTAGTACTCCTCCTAATAAGCATTTCCCCGGACATGACCCGTGAATTTGGTTTGAGGTTGGGGCGTCAAATGCGAAGGCGTCCACTAGGGTTGTAAAGGGTCGGAAACTTTCCGGTAAAGTTTCTGAAGTTAAGCCCTGGAATTTGGGGAATTTTGCTTAAATTCATCAAAAAAGTTAGGCCTATAACAGTGGAACTTTTTTGTTGGATACACAAGGCAATTCTAGGTCTTGGGTCATATTTTGGTGAAAC